>NC_046361.1:36876156-36996156 GCF_011125445.2 Fundulus heteroclitus | reverse complement strand
AGCTTCTTGCTGTAGGCCCTCGCCGCCTCGGGAGACCTGAGGCTGGGAAGCTCGGGGTTTTTAAAATGCGCTTTCAAAGGCACGTCGGCTTCGGGCGGGGGAGACTCCGGCGGGGTGGCCAGAGGCGTTTTGTACTCATCGTCGCTCAGCTCCTCCTCCTCCTCCTCTTCGGGCTGAGCGGCCTTAGAGCTGACGATGCTGTCGTCTTCAAAGGGGAAACACAGGTCGGCGTTTAGAAGGGGAAACGCGCCTCAGAGAGAGAAAACACACTGCAAAAATGGATCTAAAAATAAGTAAAATGTTCTTAAAGTTAGTGTATTTATCCTTGATTTGAGTAGGTAAAATGGAATGTCTGCCAATGGAATGAGTATTTTGACCCCTAAAATAAGATAATTAGACATCCTGCACTTGAAATAAGATGATGGAGATGAATTGTTCCTATTTGAAGTGCAAAAATCTTATTCTATTGGCAAATAGTCTTATTTAACTGTTCAAATCAAGGACAAATACACTCATTTTAAGAACATTTTACTTATTTCTAGTTCTGTTTTTGCAGTGCACAAGACGACTTCTGTAAGGTTCACCTTGAGAGTTGGTCAGGAGAATCCTGCCTAAATCCACCACCACGAGCATGGGGTCTTCCGACTGGAAGTTATCGGGGAAAACAACCTGAGGCGCGCAGATGTCCAGCTTCATCGTCCATCGTTTGCAGTTTTCCTGCAAGAAGCACAAACGCGTTATCAGACAGCGTCAACGGTCGGAACCGTTTTTCGTGTTTCATTCCCGCGACTATTTCTTACGATAAACTCTCCGACGAGCAGCTGATCGATGGTTTGTCGAATCTCGGCCTTGGTTTGCTTCTTCAGCTTGTCGTACTGCCTCCTGGCGGCCTCTGCCACCCGCAGCTCCAGCTCAGACTGATAGCCAAAACCTGGGGGGGGGGGGGTGAGCAACATTCACCTGCTGATGTCTAAATAGCCGCTCTGATCTTAACTAGGTCATCAAAAGTAGGGCTGAACGATTTTGGAAAATAATCTAATTGCGATTTTTTTTCTTAATATTGCGATTTTTTTTCCTAGTTTAATTTATCATGTGTTTTACAATATATACAAACAAATCAATTTGTTTCCTCGCCGTGTGGATTAGTTGCTAAAAGACCCACAGCATCTAAATTCGAAGCAGTAATGATTGCGTTCTGCCTACAATATATTTCAATCAAAATTGCAATTTTGACTTTTCTCCGCACTAACCACAAACAACAAAAATGGCCTCTAAATAAAGATGTCTGTAAACAAGGACTATTTTAAATATGAACTTTTAATGTTTCTATTGATCAGAATATTATTCAAGAGAACAGCTTTTAATTTAATTGGACATCAAACCTTGTTGAACATAAAGTCCAACCAACAAGCAAGTCTATGTATTAAACTGATTGAGTTCTACTTAATGCCATGTATGATTATACAAACTCTAAAACAAGTAATACAATTAGATTATCTCACTGCTGCAACTGTCTTCCCTTCCATGTGGAGGCAAACCCACTTCAAACATTTTACTGACACCTAATGGACGTGTCTAATTCCCTAACCGTTACGTAGTCAAAAATTGCAGACCTCTGTGATTTGGAAATTGCGTTTTTTTAAAATCACGATTATATTGAAAATGCAGTTAATTGTTCAGCCCTAATCAAAAGGTTTCAATTTAACTTCAAATGTAGAAAAACATTCATACAAATGTTATTATATAGAGGGGCTACTGTGGTGCCTGTTCAACAATAGTAAAACCCTCCAGTGAGCTGCATCTAAAATGTTGTTTTATTTTGTTGCTCTTACTTGTACTTACATAGATTTAAAATGCTAAATGCATTAAAAACATGTTTACGTTACATGAAGTTAAGGTGAGCTTTGACTCTTCTAGTTCAAAGAGCGGTACAGGTGACCCTTCGTATGACACAGTGCCGATGAAGCAGCTCTCAGCTTCTAAAAGGTTGATGACCCTTGATGCCGAGATTCGTAGATTAAACCACAATGAAACAAAAATAAGCCCGCTGTCCCCGCTTCCACAGAGCGTAAAGGGGGAAAAATGGCCCCTGTGTTGCTACTGAACAAGCCGGCAGCAGGCGGGGCCCCGCGGAGAATTCTGGGGCCAAGGCTCTTGCACAGGGACCCAGAGTGAAAGACTGTGGGATTTGAACCGGGAACTTGCAGCTGTCCTACGATGCAAGCGTCCTGCTCTAACCTCGAGGCCAACAATCCCCTTTGCTTATTTTGGCAATCTGAATAAAGCAGAAGTCTGGACCAAAGTCCTACAGAGACCAGAATAAGAGATGTTTTCCCATAATGCCCCTCAACAAAACAGCAGATCAGTCCAAACGCCCCACACCAGCTGGACAGCAGAGGGGGCTGGTGATGTGGGCTTGGTTTGCAGACGCGTTGCAGTCCTTCAGCTGACCACAAACTACTCAGTATGCTAAAATGTTCTTGAGTCCAAAGTGAGTCCATCTGTCCAGCGGCTGAAGCTCGGTCCAAACCGGGTCACGGGTAAAAAGTTCTTAAAATTTGTGTATTTGCTCTTGATCTGAGCAGGTAAATGAGATTATCTGCCAATGGAATAAGATTTTTGCACTTAAAATAGGAACAATTCATCTCCATCATCTTATTTCAAGTGCATTATATTTAATTATCTTATTGTAGGGGTCAAAATACTCATTCCATTGGCAAATAATCTTATTTACCTGCTCAAATCAATGATAAATACACTAACTTTAAGAACATTTTACTTATTTTTAGATCCGTTTTTGCAGTGTGTGCAACTAATTTGGCTTTTAATTAGTAAAAATCAAGTATTGCTTTTATAAACGCATGTTCTGCCAACGTCTAATAACATCACCTCAAAAACGAAAGCGTTGTCCTGACTTGGAATTAGTAGTTTAAGAAATACATACATACTGGGAGGCGGCAGGTTGCGTCACTATTTCTGATGTCAGAAGCCGAAAGGGGACAAACTTCCCAATCTGTCGTCTATATGAAGATGCGCTGTCTACAACCGTAGATCTTTCCATTTGCTGTTTTCTGTTGAAATGCAGGACAATCTATATTCTTTGCCCAGCGATAGGGAGGATAAAGTAACCGAGAAAAGAAAAAGTAGTAATAACCGGAAGAAATGAGAGTCTATATCAGCACAGCTATGATCACCAGGTGGAGATAATTCATCAGGGAGCGGGGATTTAATACGAATGCTGACGTTGCAGCTTTCTGCTGGACAGGTAAGTTAATTCAATATAACAGTGAAGTTTATCGTGCCGTTATGCTAGAAACAGGGCAGCATGGTCCAGCAGCTACTCTGTCCTCCCGGCAGAGACGGCTAGTTTGTTTGTCGCCCTCTCAGAGAGTTTAGGCCCGTTTACACTACACTTTTTTAACCGAGCCGAGACGACCGTTTACACACCACGCTATCCCGGTTCCTTGGTTGCTCCTCGCCTCCTAGTGATGATCTGCGGTACTGCTGCTCTCTGGGATTGAAGGCGGGACCGAACAAAACAAAACGGCAATACCCGTAACATTCAGGATGTTATGGTTAGACAGAGTCGGCTTTTGGGACGTGGGTAAAACAAACGAACGTCTAATAAGGATTTACAGACGCAGGAAACAACGACAGACACTGAGGTTTATCACGCTGCTAAGCAGAATCATCTCTGGAAACCGTGTGGCACGGTAAGGAAGCTAGTATTATTATGAATGTCTGAAATTTGTCTGAATGGAGTGTGAATCGGGACGTGCAGCCAGACACGGCGGAAAAAACGCAGACAGCTGACTAGGATGACGCGGTCTGCTCATGCGCTCTTTATCAGATAACCGGGCCAGAAAAAAAAAAACAGTCCGAGACCTACTCAGGAACTGGTCTCCAGTTACCGCGGTCCGGTTATGTTTAGCGCGGTTCAGTTCAGTCTGCTGACCATTTACACACAAGAGTTATCTTGGTTACGGTGACTCTAGAAAAAAACAAGCCCAAAGTTGCTCATGATAAACGGACTTGGCAACAGCGTCGAAAAGCATTTCACGTGATGACCGTAGCTATTAGCTATTAGCTGCTATTAGCAGCAGATAATACATGAATGACATGTTGACACTATCACATTTTCTTTTTTATGGGTTTTTTGTAGCACTAGTGGCAATTTTTTTTACAAAGCTGTCAGGAAAGGGGATCTGAGAGAGGGGAGAAGACATGCGGTAAAGGACCTCAGGCCAGAATCGAACCCGGGACTAATGCCTCCGTACACGGGTCGTGCTCACTACCCCTTCGCCATCGGAGCACGGCCACGTTGTCACAGTTTTGACTCTCCGCAGCTTCTGTAGAAGTCATTACGCGCTTAGCGGCGAGGTCGTTTGTCGTTCATTTAGTGCACCACCAGGTGGCGCCTCAGCGTGAAAACCTTACACACGAGCTTTAAATAATAGCGTGGAATCAGTTAGGTGGACTTATTTTGCCATGAGTGTTAGATTTGAATAATTTCAGGTTTTGATGGAGGCCAAAGCCACTTTATTGTGTTCTCATAAAACTGTGCAGCTTAAAGAAAGTGCGTCTTCATTATCAGACGACCTTAGAAAGGTCCTCCTGCTTGGTACTGACCTGAAGTGTGAACTCTTCCTTTGTAGAAGAATTCGGTCACCTTTTTCATGGCTTGTGGATTGTAGATTATGTTTAACGGACTTGTGTTCACTTCCAGCCTTCTCTCGAACTTGCACCTCACAGGGTTGCGCTCATAAATCATCTCGAACACAGGAGATGTCCACTCTGCATCGCATTCTGATAAGACAACCGATGCACAGGAGGCATTATATCTCTCAGAACTGGTTGTTTTAAAGGCAAGACGTTAAACTTTCAGACCAAAAAAAAAAAAACGGGCATAATGACGTATAAACTCTGAAAACAAGAATACTTACCAGTGGCAGTGCTGTGCTGACTCATGGACTGATTAAGGGCAACAACAACTTTGTCCTACAACAAGAGGAGATTGGTAGAACCACTGCGATCATCAACCCACATTTAAGGTGAAATTATACAAAAAGCTGGTCCTTTATGAGCTGCGGCTCGATGAAGGTGTGTTCCCTCCTCTACTCAGCCGGGGCTTACCATTTTGGGAGACACCAGGAATGGGAACATGGTGCCCTGCGTGGTCAGGTCTCTCAGGAACAGACTGCCCAGTTTAACAGAGAGTAAGGACGACTCCGAGCGAGGAAGAGATTCCACCATCACCTTCACTCCTGAGCGATGGTAAAGACAAGAAATGTATGTAAATTATCGAATGTTGTTTACAAATCTGCTCTGATGGAAAAACGGAGATAAACGTTTTTCAGTGAGCAGGCTGCCCATTTTTTCCCCATTATTAACCTTTCTTCTTTAACAAAAAAACCTTTTTTATGATTAATTTGGTGATAAAATATGTATTCACTAATATATGTTATTCTAGTTAAATCAATAGAAATAAAAGAAATATGAATAAGAAACAGCCAATGTGAATAAAATTTACTGTTAAAGAATCTGATGTTTCAGTGTGGGAAAAATAGTCTCCTCAGAATCAGATTATTTTTTAAGTCGTTGAATTTGTAACACTGAATTTTTATCCTGTACAATTATGCGAGTATGTGATTTTTCTTTACCTTAAATTCGCCAGCAAAAGTGCTGACCTGGTGATTCAAGCAAAATCAAGCAGCACAAGCCAATCAAATTACAGATTTTTTCAGACTATAACAACTCGCATTTGTTTAGAAATTTACATCACAAAATCAAAGACGAAACACTGACATTTAATCTGGCGAGGCAACTTATTAAATTTTACAATTGCATCCACAACTGGCTGAATAACGTGAAACATACCTGAGAGGTTGAATGGGGAAAATTAGCACAACAAGCTAGCAACTCCAACTAGCAAGCTAGGTTCTCACCAGCGCATTTCAGCGTAACGGCTGAAATTAGACCATAACCTTAACGGCAGTGTTGGGTAAGTTATTTTAAAAATGTAATCCGTTACAGTTACAAGTTACTTTGTTTAAAATGTAATTGTAGTGTAACTTTTTCGATTACTTTTAAAAAGTAATGTAACTAATTACTTTTGATTACTTTTTGATTACTTTAAGGTTTTAATGAGTATTGACCCATGTTCAACATTTATTTTTGAGAACTGAATGTGAACCTTAAAAAAAGCGGAATTGGGAATTTACACTTGCATGACTCTATTCCTGTATATCCATCAGTAGTTAAAGGACAAGAGTCAGCAAATGCAAATTCTGCCCTGTAAAACAATAACAGCACAATTGTTGCTGTATGATCTGAAGCCCCATTTGGAGCTTTTAAACAGGATTTTAAAAACTTTGATAATTTGCTGCTGTAATATTATAGATTTTTTTGAATAAAAAGGTAGCAGATGTGCATAATCAAAAATAACAGAAATACAATTATAGAGCATTCAGTATTGTAAGAAAGCCCACAGTTTCTGGATGAATACATTATTGTATGAGTTAAGTTCTGTTCCGTTTTCTGCCTTTTTGGTTGTAAAACTGAAATGTCCCATGCTCCTGAATCCACCATAGCTTTCCGACGCTCACGAACGCAACACTGTGAACGCTGAGCTGTGTAGACGCGCGTTAGATTTTCCGCTTAAGACAAAGTTTTGCAGTTTCACAACACACGTCGGCTCTCACGGTTTATTGTTGTGTGTGAATAACAAGAGGTGACTGTCAACAAGCTTGAAGGCTGTCATTTGTGATGCGCTGCTTGAGCTGAAATAAAACCGTGAAACGTCCACTCACTTGCTGTTCTTTCAGAAGGCTCCACCAGCACAGGATGGATCATCAGAGTGATAGAGAGGAGCCGTAGCGGGAAACGGCCATACAGGGCGCGAAGCAATAAAAATATCATTACATATTTCGCAAAGGTTTTTCTTTATATTTAAAAAAAAATGTAACTAAATTTGTAATTCTTAATATTTTCGGAAGTAACTGTAACTGAATTACAGTTACTCTTTTTTTGTAATTAAATTACGTAACGTCGTTACATGTAATCCGTTACTCCCCAACACTGCTTAACGGTGCTACATATTAAAACTAAAAGTACGACACGGATGTTTGAGAGCAACATAGAAAGGTCAGTAAAGCTCCCGAACACGCATCTAGCTTGTGTTAGCTTCACAGACAGCCCAGTGATGGGGTTCTGTCGCGGTCTTGGCTAACCTATCCGAGCTGCAACACACAAAGCTCTGCTACGTGAATGCAGGCTGAAATAACAAAACAACAAACATGTGTTCAGTCTTTGTGTTTATAAGTTAATGTTTTAATTAATTGTAGTACGGGAGCAACATATAGTCTTCACAAGCCTAGAGAGCCCTCTTCTGGCTATAGATGGAAATGTTTACTCCTTGTTCATGTTTGTTAACGAATTAAAATTTAACGTTATATTTGGTATATATGTCGCACCCGACTTTAAGTTGCAGCAGCAGCCAAACTATTTAAAGAAAGTGTGACTTATAGTCTGAAAAATACGGTAAATTGATTTGTTTTGAATTAACAGTTAGCCACAAACCAGCTAACCGTTAAGAGACTGGTGCCACAAATACACTGGTGTGTCACATGATCAAATGAGCGTGATTTGATTGGCTAACAGTGGCTTCACTCAATCTAGTGCTGATTGCTTTGGCTTGAGTCACCAGAATGTCAACACATTTGCAGGTGAATTTCTGCAGCTGATTTTTTTGCAGGTGACATTTTTGCTGGCAACTTTAGAGTAAAAAAAAAATCTCATATATAATTTCACCAGATAAGTCAAAAATTAAATGCCAAAAAATATTTCTGATTCTAATGAGACTATATTTCTTCCGTATTTCAAATTTTCTGTATACACCACGAAACTTTTAAAGAGATCTATTACATTTCCAAAGCACAAAACAATAAAAATGTTTTGTTTTTATTACAACCCTGTTTGCTTCTTATCGCAAACAAAATTCTTAACTCCTGCTTAATTGTTTCCAAACACAGTCAGTTTGTACAACCTTTACAAATCCTTTTACAACCAAGTAGAGTTACTACGGGAGTTCACCAGGGGCCAGTCCCTGGCCCACTACGGTTTATAATCGATCAACTCTCCCTAGGTTAAAAAAATTTGTTATTTACCATATTTTTTGGACTATAAGGCGTACTTAAAATCCTTAAATTTTCTCAAAAAACTATAATCTGGTGTGCCTTATGTATGATTACCTTATTGTTGTGCTTACTAAAATGTAGGTACGACTCTGGTTAGCAATGAAGCCGCTCCGCTCAATGGATCCTCGGGGCATTACGGTACACTGTGTCACTACCTGAAATAAAACTTTATCGCAGAGTCTCCGGTTTCCATCTTTGTACCTGAGAATTCCAGCTGGATGACTCCACTTTCGTGCATCGTGTTGGCCCTCCGTTCCTCGTGAAACAGAGTGACTCCACCCTTCTCCAATAGGAACTCCAGTCGGGCAAACATGTGATCTCGTCTGGTGAACGTGTTCAGAGTGTGGGAGTCCTCCAGTGGATCGAATAAGTCCTCTGTCTCTGCTGGAATGGCATTAGGAAATTAAAGATTTATTACAACGTAACATCAAGCAGGTCATTATTCGACAAGTACAACGCTGTCATTGAGGTCAAAAATTGGACAACAGATGAGCGCCGAAACCATTCTCCACCTAGAATATCCCAGGATGATGGACTTGGCAGGAGTTCCTCAGGTGTGTCCAGATCCTGTGTATTTCCATACCAGCCCCCCCAACCGGGGAACCAAGACTGCAGGTACTGAATCATTCTGGAGCTTCCACTTTTAGGAACTGATGTGTTAGGTGGACCAGGCTGAGGGCTGCTGCTTGGCTCTCGAATATTCTTCAAGAGGCCCAGAATGAAAAAGATAAAAACAACATTTAAAACTGGGAATAATGAGTCACATATAACACAGAAATGAGAAAACAGATTTCAGAGTGAACATCTTTACAGTTTCCTGGGATTTTGGCAGTGAATACCAGTTGGGCTATCTTGACTGTGTTTTTATCCTTAAATGCTTTTAAGTTGAAAGGGAAAGAATTTGAAACGGCCTCAATTATCTGTAATTGTTTTACTTGATGTATTTTTTTATGTACCTGTGATTTAATTTAATGTTTCTCTGTTCAATATGTAACTTTGCTGCCTCTTGACCAGGAATCCCTTTAAAAAGGGGGTTTTAAATCTCGTTGGGATTTTTTACTGGTTAAATAAAGGTTCAATAAAAAAATTTAAATATCTTTTTCTACCACATTTCTTACCTCTACTCAACTTTACATTAAAATGGTTGAATACAGGACTCTGAAAAGCCATCTTCTTGACCCTTTGCTTTGACCCTTTGTGAAAACGACCTCCGAGAGGAAAGTTTCAATGATTGCCGGCTGAAGAGCTTCCCAAAAAAAAGTAATCTTCCCCATGGACAGAATATCTGCATCATGATTTTTGTTTCACAAATAATGTTTTATTGATTTTATGTCTTCTTTTAATTTTCTAAAAAATGAATTATGGGTTGTAAATCAAAATCAATTAAATACTGAAAATGAGACCTTGCATCTCAATGAGAACACCTGTATAAATAAAGGTTAAATAAATAAATAAATGGATGAAATATATGACTCTGTTTTTTATTGATCTATAAATGAAGTTTGTTTTAAGGGAATTACTGAAACACAAACCTTTTGATGATATTCTAGTTCAGTCAGATGCACTAGCATATTTGCTAACCCGCTACGATCATCTTAACTTACCTCTGCGATCTCGTCCTCCTTTCGAAACCGGTCATGGACGACTTCTCTGAGAATCTGCAGCTCCTCCAGCGTCTGCTCCTCTTCAACCCGTTCTAGTTCAACCTGAATAACAAAATACATGAAAATACCTGATATACCTATATATAAACAGTTCACCATTGTTCAAGAAATCAATTAAAGGGATCCATGATTAGTTGAACATGTTGGCCCTAAATATGTTGTCATTTTCCTATTACCATACTTTTCAGACTATAAGATGCACTCAAAATCCTTAAATTGTCTCAAAAATGGATGTTGCACCTTATAATCTGGTGCTCCTTATATATCAGGGCAGTCAAAAGTAGCCGGTCAACGGCGGCAAATCGCCGTCTATAGCAGCTCCTGCCGCCGCCTACTTTTCCCCGATTATAGATCCCAAAAATCAGCTTAGCGTCTGTCTACACTGAGAGCAACATCAACGAGTGATTGGGTTCCTTGTTCCAACCGAGATGCTACTTTTTCGATCAAAACACAGACCGGTGTTATGCCGAAAAGTGCAATAAAACCGTGAGAGCCGACGTGAGTTTTGAAACTGCAAAGCTTTTTAAGCGGAAGATCAAACGTGCACAGCACCGCGTTCATAGACCAGTGTGATGCATTCACGAGCGTCAGAAAGCTATGGTGCATTCAGGAGCATGGGACATTTCAAACTTACAAGGAAAGAGGCATAAAACGGAATAGAACTTAACTCATACAATAATCTATTTATCCAGAAACAGCGTGGGCTTTCTTACAATACTGAATGCTCTATAATTGTATTTCTGATATTTTTTGATTATGCACATCTGTTAGCTTTTTATTCTGAAAAATCTATAATATTACATATAATAAAATATAATATTACAGCAACAAATTATCAAAGTTTTTCAGGGGCTGCATTTTGTGTTCGTCTCTAGAATCCTCGTCGATGATATGATATTGTGTGTGTGATGAGTGCAAGTGAAATTAAACTGAGATAAGAGATTTCGAAAAGAGCGATATGACTGAAATAAATTCAACATGTGATATGACTGAACTTTCGGGGCATGTTTTGGGATTCCCAGACAATTTCTCTGAAAAAATTATCCTTTTAAGTCTGTCCTCACAGCTTAGCTTCATTAAACCCCTAAAAAAAATAGCGTAAGGAAGTTTTTTAATGCCCAATTTAAAAGCCAGAGTAGAAAACGTAAAACATTTGTGGTGGTTTTGACCAACAATCATAGACCGATGTTAATAATCTGTAATCCTACCCATTTAGTGAGTCGTTTCGATGATAGAGTTTAGCTAATAGTGACATTTAAGGGATCAGTAATTATGCAAATTTGCTCCAGTTGAACAACAAATGTATTTGCTTTAAGGATTAAATTCTTTTTTAACTTCTGTTGGTAACTAAAAATGTTCCCATAACAACAGAAACATATATCTGTTATGTAAACTATGTGCCATTCCACGGCCGTGTGCTGTTCTTGTGTCTGGATGGTGACGTTATACCTCCTCGTCGGGACTCAGTAAAGCGCCTTTCAGCCTCTGGAAGTAGAGGCCAGTGTAGGTCTGCGCATCCCGGGCTCGCTGCAGTGCAAAGCCCCAGCTTCCTCGCCTGCGCTGCTCCCTGATGTCGCTCAGGTTAGCCTGAATGGCAAAGATCCACCATGTCCGGCAGCTGAAGGCAAAACAACAGGGGAAATGAAATCTTATTAAAAGGTTTTAAGAGCAGAAAGGAGAAAAACGAGAAGGGGAGCTAAAAGTGAGTAAAAACATTTTGAAAAGAGTGTATTTGCCCTTGATTGTAGCAGGTAAATAAGATTATCTGCCAATGGAATAAGATTGTTTGCACTTAAAATAGGAACAGCAAATCTTCATAATTTTATTTCAAGTGCAGTATATCTAATTATCTTATTTTAGGGGTCGAAGCACTGCCAGATAATCTTATTTACCTGCTCAAATCAAGACATATTACACTCCTTTCAAGACGATTTTACTCATGTTTGGTTCCTTTTTTTCACCCTACTTACTTCCCAGAAATTGGGACTTTGGGTCTCCATGTTCTGTACAGCATCCCTCTCTCTTTGCGGTCCACTTCTTTGAGGAAGGCCATTATCTGCTGGTACTGAACCTGTCAGAAGAGAAACACACAAAAGTAAAACCCCCGCCAAGAAAAAGCCCCGTCTATCCAAACAAACCAGGATCGCACGCACGCTTTCAAGCCTCTGACATCAGAAGAACCCAAACATTCAGGCAGCGGCCAATCTTTTAAAGAAACAAAGAGGACCGACCGTGTTTCTGCCAGACCTGTGAAAGACGTAAAGACATGGGCTCCAGCTGGACCTGGCCTTCGATCCGAGGGTTGTGTCGGGACCTCAGAGGCTCCCTGGAGGTGTTTCTTCTGAGCAGCACGGAGGCACGCACCGGCTCAAATATGTACTGGTGCTCGCGGCTCTGCATGCACCGAGTCATTGCATCCTGCAGGATCAGGAAGCGGTCAGACAGGCTTTCTGATCTGATTACACAGACACCTTTACACCTTTATGGCAGCATTTCAACAGAAACGACTCTGCTTTAATGTCTAAATTAGGAGGTGAGTTTGATCTGTGCTTTACAGAAAGAAACTCCTTTCATCCACATGAAGAAGCTCTGACCCAGTGGTCTCAAACTGCAGGCCTCGAGGGCCAGAGTCCTCCAACTTATAGCGTCTCTGCTTCAACACGCCAGACTCTAATACCAGCTCATTAGCTCTGGAGAGCAGGACTGGAGGCTAGTGAGGCACTGTAGCCATTTCATTCAGGTGTGTAGGGCAGGTTGTAGAGCACCAGCCCTCCAGGATCTGAGTTTGAGACCATTACTGTACTTTTTGGACCATAAGGCGCACTGGATTAAAAGGCGCATTAAATATTGTAAAATACACTGCCTACACTGCCTGTTTCTAACATAAGGCCAAAATAAACGTAACTTTTATATTAAATTAACTTACTAGGTTTATTATTGCTAGCTCATACTCCAGGCTGCCTTACATGAATACACTTCTAGTTTAGACATTACAGTCAGGCAGTCTTGTAGACAGTTCATGGGTCCTATCAGGTAGTGACACAGTGTACCGTAATGCTCCTAATATCCATTGATCGGAGCGGCTTTGTTGCTAACAAAAGTGGTACTTACACATTTTAACAGATTTATGAGCGCATTGTACCACATGAAATCAGTCAGTAATCACAGTGGTGATCATAGATAAGGCGCACCTTCAATTTTTGAGAAAATTTAAGGATTTAAAGTGCGCCGTATAGTCCGAAAAAGATGGTAGTCTGACATCTTTGCATCTGTGCTGTTTACTTTAGGTAAGAATCATTTACAAATGTGTCCCAGAAATATCAGGGCATTTACCCTGTTGCCGAACAGAGTGGGGCGGCACGGCGATCTTTGCACCACTTAAAGGAGCCGTAAATCAATAAAGCTCAATATGTAACCAACCTGAATCTGGCTTGCAGGCAGCTTTCCCAGCATTTCACACTCTGTATCCCAGTAAACGCTGAAGTCTTCAATCTCCAGCTGCTTTTGTCTGAACGGCTTCTGGACCTGAGAGACCAAAATCAAAGCCTTATTCAATCACGATTTAGCAGAATGAGCTTCATTTAAAACCAACAGTTAATCAAGAACTATATGCAAAATTAACAAAACAGAGTCTTTCTTCACCACATTTTTTTTGCCATTTTTTAACCCTTTTCAAACTTTTAAGGTTTAACATTAAAAAATCTAAAACTATATTCTGTTGATCAAAACTGATAATCAGTCCTACCTCTGGCAGTCTAGTTGCATGCTGCCACTGCACAACTGTGAAACCCTACTTTACCATTTATGCTGTGTATACTTTAATTAGAGACACATTGCATGTATAAAACAATCACCTAAATTACTACTGATGTTTATTTAAGTCTATTTTTAACTTTATTCTATTTTAGCAGGTCTTCTCTTCTACTTTTAGACATGTTTTCTTCTGGAACCTTGTCATCAAGCTGTATTCAGAAATTCATTTCTGATTCTGATTTTTATTTTTTATTTTTAAAGTTGTTCAGCGGTACGTTTTCATATATTTAATCCCTTATATAAGCAAAAGCCCTGAGAGAAAAGAAATGCTTTATCTAAAACCGTTTACGTGTGTTGAGAGCGAGCACCTACCGACTCTTTCTGAGGATTTTGAGCCGACACGCTGTTGATGCAAACTCCAAACGAAAATGGCTTCCCTGGGATTGAAAAGTCGTCCTCGAATCTAAGGTGCACATTTTGGATCTTCAGCTAAACACGAAAGGCAGAAAGAAAACAACAGAAATCACTGGTCAGGCTGCAGTTCTCGATTAAACGGTGTTGCTACTCCAGAGTACATGCACTCTGTAGTTTATCCCAGATGGTTTATAGCAAGCAGAACGGCTCACCTCAATGTTTTCAACGATCCTGGTGACGACTGAGGCGGTGACGGAGTACCAGTACGACTCTCCTCTCTGTTCACACTCGCTCTGCAGGAGCCACACATACATCCGTGTCAACAAACAGGAGCTAAAAGGACGGGTTTGCTCAAAAACAACAAAAGGAAAAGTCACAAAGAGCCACGGAGTCGGGCCGCGTTCTTTATAACGTAAACTGTTGGTTATGTTCCAGACATATTTGTCCCTGGAGTTAAATAACTTTAATCTGCTCTGTCAAACTGCAGTGCAGCTCCCTTATTTGTGATAAAATGAGAAAGCGTCCACGCGGCATAAGGACATCACGCATGCTGTAACATGCTTCACAGTGATGGATATGCTGCTATTGTCTGCAGTTGAAAAACCTGACTTCAAAACAATTACTCGCCACTCTTGATCCGCGATATGACGTTAAGGGATGCAAGTTTTTCTCCAACAGCGCTCCCTAAATTGTGCAACTAATGCAGGGAATCAGTGCAAAATGAGCTGCAGTCTGCGTCTTCCCACGTCACAACCTCGGACCTCAGCCCTGCGTCAGCCGCTCAATTATGAAACCTAAGAAGTAACTAATAGGTGTACTATTCCCACCTAAATAGGCTATTTTATTTATTTATTTTGTATATTTATTTTGGTCATTTTACTGGAGGCACTTTAGTTTATTCTTTGTCAGTATTTAATAACATAACTCAGGTCTCTTAAGTTATTTTTCTTTAAAAAAAAAAAATTCTGTTATGGTTCAAAAAGTTGGTTAAATAAAGATTTAATTGGAATTCTGTGATTGTGTTCTTTAATAAAATCAAATCATTTAGCAATATCATAAAATGTCCAGGCAGAGCTGCACATAAAATATGGTTTTAAATATTTTCAATAATTATCAATATCGATCAATTTGTATTTTTTTTTTAAATCAATAAGCTTTTTTTATATATCGTCCAGCCCTAGCTCAGGGTACAGACAGTGGACTCAACTACGGAAAACAAGTCCAGTTGCTTTGTTTTTTACCTTTTTTGGAATTTGTCATATACCTGTGAAGAAACCTCCATCTGGTGGGATATACATGTAACACAAGTGTTTTATTTTAGCTCATTTCATGACTGAGCCACTACAAATCGCATCACAGGATGAGAAAAAAGGAAGCTCATATCCTGTAAGCTGATAAAGATCATGATCCCCCAAGGTGAGAAAGACAACTATAGAAAAAAAGAAGACCATACGACTATGCCGCCTCTGTGGAAAAATTGCACTCACCTTGAATTTATCTTCAAGGGCCTTGAGGAGGCATTTTTTGCGCTCCCTTGCTTCCTCGTTTTCCTTCTCCGCATCGTACTCCTGCAGCTGTGCGGGGCCAATGATCAGGTTGAGCTGGGACATGGAGATGACCCACGAGTCACTATAAGGTCTGTAGAAAGGGATCTGGAGAGTGATCTTCCCAATAAATCCTGGAAAAGGAAAACATGATATGTAGCTTACAAAGCAGCCGTTTAAAGGAGTTTAAAGGTGAAAAGCTGAAACGACGTACACATTGTCTTAAATTTTTTAAATTCTGAATCAGTCTGTCAACCTTAAGTTGTTTGTGTGATTGATAAATATGAATATCACGTGTGGGGCTTCATTCTGGAGACACTCTTACTTCCTCCACTAACCTCAGATTACTATCTGAGCCTATCTTGTACTACGCTGATGACACATTTCTTTATATTTATGTCACCACATGACCACAGGCCCGCCAAGTCACTGAGTGAATGAATGAATAAAATTTAACAGGATGAGTCCGAACCGCTTCCAGTTTAACGCAGAAAAGAAAGAAGTCAGTTAGACGAGGACTCCTCTCAACTCAATCAGGCTAAAAACGAAGGAGCGGGTTGGAAACCTAATACGAATAAGAGAATTAAAACAGGCAGCTGCAGATCTTCTAATGCGAGACATTAGAAGATCTGCTAATGTCTAAAAGAGATAATCTTCTAAACGAGACATAAACAAGGAGTGACTGCATTTAGCCTCTATGCTCTTCAGCTCTGGAACAAAGGCTCTAAAAACCTAAGAGATGCTGAAACTGTTGACTCATTCAAATCAGAACTGAAAGCATTATTATTATTATTATTATTATTATTATTATTATTATTATTATTATTATTATTATTATTATTAATAATAATAATAATAATAATAATAATAATAATAATAATAATAATAATAATAATAATAATAATAATAATAATAATAATAATAAATAAATAAATAAATATATATATATATATATATATATATATATATATATATATATATATATATATATATATATATATATATATATATATATATATATATATAAAAAATATAAGCCCATTAACTCTTCCTCTTATCAGCCAACTTGGTGATTACATATAAACTTTGCAAGGTCATCAATCAGTGTAAACTCACCCGCTTTGACTTCAAACGGGAGGTCAAACTCTCTGAGAGCATCTTTCCTCAGTGGGAGGTTTTCCAGTTCCACTGCACCTGAGGAATGTGAAGGAAAAACAACAAATAAATACATTTTTACGTCTCCTGTACGCGCCAATAGAATTCCAAAGGGTAGTTTTAATTCATATTTAAAAGCCATTGAGATGTGACAGTCGGTGACGTCGACACAGACTTTGTGTTGGATTCCATGCGGTTGCTTTGAATTGTTCTTCCAGAGAGCTGCTCAGCATTTTTCTTCTGCTTATTGATTCCAATATTGAAAATTAAACACTTAATCATGGAGTACCACTCCTCATACTAGGGCTGGACGATATAGAAAACAAGGCATATCGATCAAGTAGAAATTATATTGATCGATAATTATCAACAAATTCAAAACATATTGAATTCAAACTCAACCCTTTATTCAACTGTTTTATCAAAACTGCTAGTTTAAAAAAAAAAAGAAAAAAGAACATGTGCTCTCTGAACTCTTTAAAGGGGGCGAAGCTTGGTTACTAGTTCTGCGTTGTGATTGGTTGGGAGGATGTAATGACTGTAATATTACCCTACATGATAGGCTAGAATGCAAAAGGAAGTAAAACTGTTATTCTATTGAAGTTTTTATTGACCTTTTCTTTTCTCTATCATCTACATACGTCTATCGATCGATATATGTTGATACTGAATTATCGTCCAGCCCTACCTCATACAGCAGACTTCTCTATCAGAAATGTTGGAGCTAAAACAACGACCTGTCCTGGCGCTCCACTGGGGATGTGTCTGAAGCGTTTCAATTAGCTACCCAGTTCTTGGCGCTTCGCAGGCTTTCCTTCCACCCGGACAGGACAGAAGCTGCAGGTTTAAAATATCAAACAACGCCGAGGGGATCAGAGAAAGAATAGTTACCTTTAAGAAGTGCAATGGAGAGCTGATCTGTGTTCAGATTGCTGACATATTTTCCCAGGTAGTTGTTCAGCACCCAGGCTACGAGCCCCTCCAACATCCTGAAGGCTCAGGGACGATGATGATGATGACGATGATGATGCAGGAGCCGGGGCAGCTCTGGAGGGGAATGATGCTGACGGCTTCGCCTCACAGAGGAGGCGCTTGGTGTCTAAGAAACACAAGACAGACGTCTCAGTCTTAGATGGAGTACGGTCACACCAACAGCAATCACGATCTTCTCTCTCCACAGCTCTGCTGGGCTGGAGACGAGAGCCACACTTTACATTATAGCCACAAATAAACAACAGATATGAATCTTGTGGCAGTGCTGAAAATAATATAAAATAAATAAATAAGCATTCAACCTTTCCACTACATTCACACATGCTGCTCAATGACCGCAGAGAGAAGTGTCCCCTCTGTCGGACTATAAAAGGGAAATGTTCATTTTATTTATTCCCCTTTACTCTGATGCACCTAAAGAAAATTTGGTGCAATTTACCTTCTTAGAAAATAATAACAATAATAATACATTTTATTTAAAAGGCGTCTTTCTGGACACTCAAGGTCACAGTACAAAAGGATAGAAACACAATGTTAGAAACAAAGTCAAAACACAGAATAAAAACCATTAAAAAAAAAAACATAAAAAAAAAATACAAAGTAAGAGTTCACCAGCGGGAAAGTTAAACCCCAATAAAAATACAGCTGTTGTGTAAAGGCCTCAGAGTTTTGCAAGGACAGTTTATTCATTAATCGCCGTTTACAGACGACAACTTCCCAAAACTATGACTGAATAACACACGATGAACATAAACATTCAACAGAAAGCCTTTGTTTTAAACAGTCAGTCAGGTCGAAAGACGAAAGGCTGGTCCGTGGGATAAACTACAAGGTTCTGAGCCTCTGAACGAAGATCAGATCGGTAATCTGGGGCCTGGATGTTTACTGTTCTGTATGCAGGTGTGAGAATTTTAAAATGAATCCTGAACCTGATTTGGTAGCAGATGTAAAAAGAATAAAACGGGGTCCATAGGAGCTCGCTTCCTGGAACGAGTCAGGAGTCTGGCCACAACAAAAAACGCGACAACGAAAAACACAAAGATTATGGATCATTGTTTGAGGGACCATATAAAAGGGAAGTTTTCCTCTCCACTGTCGCTTCATGCATGCTCAGTATGAGGGATTGCTGCAAAGCCATCAACAATGCAGACGACTGTCCACTGTGGCTCTACGCTCTTTCAGGAGGAGTGAATGCTGCTTGGAGAGACTTGATGCAACCTGCTGGGTTTCCTTAGAGAGGAAACTTTCTCACCAACCTGGAGGATCTGATGGTGTCTGACTTTAAAATTTAGTTAATTTGTCTCAGTTTCCACATGCTCCTACAGCGAAACTGACAGGAAGGGGACTGAGATTTTACACGGGAGTCAAAGCGAATCCAACATTACACCAAGGTTTTGAATTCTGGACTTCGGTGTTGGACAGAAAGAAGCACCAGCCTGACTGATTTTTGTATGTAGTTCAGGAGGAGCTATACACACACACGTTTAGGTCTCTTTGGTGCTGAAAACAAGGTCATTGCCGGGCAGCGAGTCGCTTATCCGAGATCAACAGCGGCCAAGGTTGGACAGCCTACCCAGCTGATGATGCAGAGACGCATACAGCTGAATATAATCTGCATCAAAGCGATAACAAATGTGCTTTTTAAAGCTGAAAGGATGCCAGCTAAATGGGGCAGATAAAAAGGAAACAACAATGGGCCCAGAACAGAGCCCTGTGGGACACACAGGGTTAGAGAGCTGATCTGTCTTTGCCATAAGATAAAATAAGATAAGATAAGATAAGATAGTCTTTATTGATCTCACAATGGAGAAATTCACTCGTCACATCGGCTCATACAAGAAGGTGCAGAGTAGGGAAGGTGCATTCAGTTATATACAGTGAATCTTCATATCTACAGTGGATCAAAAGAATACCAAAAAAAAAAAAAATACAAAAAGGAAATAACAGAGAATAAAGACGAATAGAGCCAGAGATAGCAGCTAAACCCCCTCAGCCCCATCAGCAACAAGTAACCTACACTCAGATCATATTATTCCCTGCATCCGAAACTTTGTTCACCACTCAGGATACAGACAGCGAAACAATTATTAACTGTTTATTCGCGCTAACAGCCTCTCACGGTCAACAGTGACCCTTAAAAGCGAGATCTCTGACCCTTTCCGTGGGGAAACGAGCGTGTTTTCAGCTCTGGGCTTGACTAAAAGTGTCGACTTACCGCGGCGGACGACACTTGACCTATCGACCCAGCTCCACGGCGTCCATGTTCGGGAGACACGGCTGAGTTGTCGGGTGACGTCTTATCAAAAACAACCCAGCTCAGGAGCCAGTTAGCTGCTATCCAGCCGCATAGTGTCAACTCCCGTCAACACCGCGGTGTGTGTCGGCGCCGCAAGGACCCGCACGCCGTGACATCAGCTTGAATATCCAGAAAAAAAACCAAAAACAGCCAGAAAACAACTCAGCGTGGCCGTGCGCCGCTGGAAAGGACAGAAGGTTGTGGATCCAGTTAGCTAGCGGCTAAAGTTAGCATTCATGTTGAGTGGGGGGCTTTAAAAAGCAAGAAGAGGCCGCCTTCAACGAGCCAAAGTCCGCGGAACTATCAGCACCGCGGCTCCTTCTCCGAAAATCACCAGAAAATACCCGCCGACGGCACCGTTTAAAACTTCTCACAGGGCTGACACACCACCGAAAGTAACATCACCCGAGCAGCCTTCAACTGGCGAGGTTTGCTTCCGGTCACGTGATGCAAACAAGCCGGTCCACTGGTGGTGCATTCAATGTCGATGGGAAACGAGCAACAAACGTGTAAAAGTAAAGATGTGAAAGCGAAATTCCCTGGTGGAATATTTTGAGAGGGAAATTGTAAGGTATCTTACACGCTGTTTTAGAATATAAGTTAATTTGCATAGTTAGAAACGCTAATGTAGTCGTTTAAGAAACGCATTAATTTATTACTAAAATTGCCATTTTTTTCCCCATTTATTTTGCCACACAGTAAAACAACAAACTAAACATCGTCCAAAATAAAATATTGCACATTTTTTAAACTAGATATGTGATTTTTGGTACTAAGCCTTTTATGTATTCTGTGAAAAAAAAAGAAGAAAAGTTAAGTTTTAACTTGTGCTTTCACTTTAGGAGATGATGTCTCCCGGGTGACCAGTGAGAATTTGAGCTTCAATCAAAACAGATTTATACTTTTCCGCAACAGTTTTGTCTTTTCCTTCCATGATGCATAGATTGTTTGAATTGTATTTAATCGAAAGCGATCTCAATGATTTCCGTCTAAGCCACATTTAAAAGGCCATTTTTCAAAGCATAAACCATGAATAAAACATTTTCCTTTTTCTTGGAAGTGTTTAATTATTTAGATTTTGTGGCCACAAAATTAAACAAGATATGCTTGACTCGTTTTCCAAAGCTCAGGACCAGCAGCCTGTTTTTTTTTTCTTTCTTTGTGAAAAGGATTTGTGGAGATCCGCCAATTTCTAACACAATCTGTACTTCCATTCATGCATTTTCTATGGCCTCTTAATCCCATTCAGGATCATAAGGGCCCCCAATCTCCAGCGAATGAATGAGCGAGAGGCAGGTTCCCAGTCAATCACAGATGACAGATGAGCATGTGAATACATACCTTTAGAGCGGCCAGTGAACCTAAAATGCATGTTTTTGCATGGTGAGAAACATTCAGGAGCAGGATAGGAGAAAAAGGAGCATAACTAAACAGGAAGAACAGGAAGAGCAATACATTGTTAAACAAAACAAAAAAAATCCAAGCAAAGGATAACCCCTGGAAATGTTTAATTTCCTCATGCAGGATGGTTAGTTATCAGTTCTGGTCTTTATTTTCCCTCTGTGGAAAACGAGAAAATATCCAGTGAGCAGCAGTTGTGTTAATGAAACACCCATGAGGTCAGAGATCAGAGGAAAATAGGCAGACTGGCTTGTCTGCCCATTTTGTTTCCAACAAATTGGAAAACTGTGGCTTGCTCCGATGATTCTTGATTTCCGCTTGACTTTCAGAACTTGGTGTGGAAACCATGGATCCATCCTGGCTTGTACCAACGGTTCAGTATTATCTTGGTACACTTTGGGCAACTTGGTGTGAACTGATGATTCCTTAAATGCCACAGCCTACCTGAGCAACATCGCTGCTCATTCCTTAATGACGCCAGTGTACCCGTCCTCTGACTGTTGCCTCCAGCAGCATAACAGACCCTGTGCCACACCTAAAATCATCTCAAACTAATATCTTTAAGGTGACTGTAAGTTCACTGTATTTCAACAAGCTCCACCGTCACCTGTTCTCTAGTGGAGGCCCTTTGGGATGCGATGGATCAGGAGATTCACATCTGTAATATGCAGCTGCTTATTGACACAATGCAACAAAGAGTTCATGCAGTTCTGAAGGCGTGACGGGTCCAACCTTGAACTAACGAGGTGTACGTAATAGAGGTTGGTTAATGTAGAGCCACTGGGAAATGACCAGTTTCTCCTTTTGGCTCGCCATCCTTCTTCCCTTTACTGACTCGCACAGCATCACATCCCAGTGATTTGTGAAGCTTTTGCCCCCCTGAGCTCTTGTCTCCCATTACAGACAGTATTTTTTAATTGGAAGCCACATTACGTGTGATTCAACTATGCTTTTAGTATTTTTTTGTGCTTTTCATATAATAGAACAGATTACTGGGTCAATGTGAGCTTCTGTGCTTTCTGTGTCTCTGCTCTGTCTTCTCTAAGCCCCAGTGGGTCGAGGCAGATGAGCGTTCACACTGAGCCTGTTTCTGGTTCTGCTGGAGGTTCTCCTCCCTGTTAAAGGGGAGTTTTCCTCTCCACTGTCGCTTCATGCATGCTCAGTATGAGGGATTGCTGCAAAGTCATCAACAATGCAGACGACTGTCCACTGTGGCTCTACGCTCTTTCAGGAGGAGTGAATGCTGCTTGGAGAGACTTGATGCAACCTGCTGGGTTTCCTTAGAGAGGAAACTTTTTTATAATCTGATTGAATTTGACTTTGGAAAGACCCTTGAGATGACATGTTTCATGAATTGGCGCTATATAAATAAAATTGAATTGAATTGAATAGTGACAGGAAGATCAAGAGAAAGAGGCTTTGACAAGAAGGACCAGTGTTTCCCCTGGAGTTCAGCCTGGGGAGCAGGCTCATTAGTTAGGGGAACTCCCCACGGCTCAAACAAACAGCGTGAGACCCCCCCCTGATGTGAAGCCGCCACCTGCAGCAGTCGCTGCTGTGAGCGATCGGTGCCTTAAGAATGAGGCCTTTCAGCTCTAGTCCTATGCTGCTGACACCGGCTTTAGGGACATGCAGAAAAAGGATTTTATTTGTTTCAGGAGCTCTAACGGTTTCCCCAAAGCTCTTGGAGTTAAGATAAAGTATTTAAATGTTTCAATCTGCAACTTCACCACTGCACCTATTTACACTGTAAAAAGGGAACTCAAAGTAAAAAGATTTCTCTTGAAATGAGTGTATTTGTCCTTGATTTGAGTAGGCAAGTTTAAATGATCTGCCAATGGAATAAGATTTTTGGACTTAAAATTGGAACAATTCATCTCCATCATCGTATTTCAAGAACAATATATCTAATTATCACTTTTTAGGGGTCAAAATACTTATTCATGGCAGATAATCTTATTTACCAGCTCAAATTAAGGGCAAAAACACAAATTACCCAATTTCTAACATTCAATAGCATTTGTCATGAAGAGAATCATTACACACATTTGAATGTGTTTACCTTCTTTTATTTTGTTTCATTTTTATTTTTTATTTTTTACAAAATAAAACCAGTATTACAAAGACTTAAAATCAATTCCTCATTCACAGGAGTGCCATCAAATATACATTTATGCAACATAAGAAAAAGAAGAAGAAAGGTACAGGTGAGGAGGTCACAGTGATAGGATCATTTGGCTTCTGGTGACACCGTGTCGTCTATCATCCAGGTGCTTTGGACCAAAAGGGTCCCGGGAAGAAAATAAATCTGCAGAAAGAAAACTGTGGCGTAAAGGGAGCAGCTAAGGCCTTAAGCTTTAATACAATGTTGTTGTTTTTTTGTTATCATTTTATAAAGAAATAGAACAGAAACAGAAACCAACTGTTCTATTGTATCTGGGATTTTGAAAGCCATCGGATTATTTCTGTTTCAGAATTTTGTTAAAACGGATCATTTCTCAGTGTTTGCTTCAAATTGTGTCTATTTTATATCACTGAGGACGCTTTTTCAGAGAGTGAGACAAAGGTCGATATTTAAAAGAGCTGGAGCAGGAGGACTAATGCAAATTAATGTAAGTGCAAAAGCTCTGGGAAAATCTTATCTGAATACACATAAGACTACCAGTTAAAAATAACAAAGTAACTTGTTAAAAACAACTCACAGCATATTTTTTTCCCTTTTTTACAGCGACAGAGACCAGTGCACATAGCACAGATTAGTGCACTTATGCTTAGCTGTTTTTTGTTTAACCAATTTCTCTCTGCAATCTGCAGGAGTGCTGGATGCATTCTGATGATTATTTCAACTAATATGTATATCATAGAGCTCCTTTCCAAAAAAAACAACAACCTGCTCTAACTATTTTCATATTTGCTAATGAGATGCAGCCTTTTATATTCCCATCCCCAATCAAACAGGGGCTGATTTTCTCAGCTTGTCATTTTTAAACATCATTTAAACATCATCAGACTTGGTACTGCCCAACGATCAATACAATCCTGATAAATTATTTAATATCAGTTAAAGCTTTAGCATTGTGTTAGCATAATTAATAACTAATTACCAATATAAAATTAGACTAAACTACCATTGCTGTTTAATTCTTTTCACACAGTTTCTTACTAACTTGTGAAAGTCCAAAGCGATTTAGGGGTCTGGTAATTTTGTCTTTTCAACGATACTTCTGGGAAACAGCCACCGCCATGTGGGAGGATATATGTGAAAATGGGGAAATACAGGAACACAGAACATGGCAAGTATTCAAAGCAGAAAAAGGATGAATGAAGGTAATTTTACAAACAAAAGCAAACATTTGTCGATGGGGCATATCTGTACTAAAAGTAAAAAAACAAACAAAAAAAAAACCTGAAAAGGTAGGAATTTTATTTTATTATTATATTTACCTCCCTGATGGTTGTTATTTACAGAAACTCACTAGGAAATATAAAGTTTAACAGAAACCTAGACAGGACGTTTGCAAGATGATTCTGTTTGGAAAGCATCAGGAGTTAGTTTATTTAGTTGGAAACAATTAAATGTGTCACTTTTTAGGCAAAATTAAGCTCTCATGTTTTGTATGTAGAGAGTAGCACTAAAATGCAGGCAAGAACTTGAGCTAAGCTTGGCGCACCTTTAATACTGAAAACTTGCAGATTGTGCACAAAGATAACAGGAAATGGTACACGGTCGAAGGCAATGGAGGAACCAACAAAGAACAATGACAACCAATGAGTTGATATACTGAGGTAAGAGTGGAGAATGACACTGAATGCAGATGAAATAACCAGGGAATAAGGAACACACCTACAGTCTGAGGAAAGGTGAAAAATTAACACAGAGGAAGCAAAACAAGACCCAGAAACTACAAACCAAGGGAAAAAAAGACTAACACTAACCCTTGAGGATCAAATTAAATTAAACATGGAAAATAATATGGCAAGACCTTTCAACATAATAAAAACTTGGAAGTGACCAAAACCTAAATGAAAACCACAACCTCAGAGAATCATAACATAAGCAGGATTTACTGGGGTTTGGTTTCCGCTGAGTCTGCACCTTTCTGTTTTATTTTTCTGCCAACAGGAGCTGGAGCAAATGGCTCTGTAATCTGTGTTTTTGCTTTTTTACTTGATTAAGGGACATAATTTTAAATTGTGCAAAGTGCAACGCTTAAATAGTCAAGGAAAAGTAAAATATAGGGTTTAAAAAGTACAGGAAAACACTACTTTGAAACGGTATCACAAGTAAATATTGAAGAGGGAGGTAAGTTGCCCTTCGCGGATTGCTCTTTATATCAACTTGAATGTCTCACTGTCTCTGAGAAAGAACATAAATGGTAATAAAGTAATTACAATAACAATTGTGATGTCTATTGTGTTTTTACAGTGCCTTCATAAAAATCTGCTGAACACGTTGAGCCTGATTACTGCAAATCTGAAATAAAAACAAAAACATCAACAGGAAGAACCAGGCGTCTTTCTCCTCTAAACAAGCAGGGACACACACACACACACACACACACACACACACACACACACACACACACACACACACACACACACACACACACAGTGTGAGCGACTACCTTCTCTAAACGCACAGAAGTTAATGTTAAGTGAGGTCGCTTCTGTTTTTATGTCTGTGAAGGATCAAAAAAGACACAAAAAGAACTCGCTTCTGGCTAGAATTACATTGGCTTGACAATAATTTAAAAAATAAATGAAAAAAACGATAAAAATAAACGCAAATAGGAGCCCAGACATGGCAGCCTGCGTGCGTTCCATCCAGGCTGATGATTATCATCTTGAACCACACACCCATGGATTAAATCATTAAATCATGACAGGGGAAGATGCCGCGATTAAAGACCCACATTATAAGACTTTGATTAATTACAGCTTACAGACAAACAAACAGAAAGAAAAAGTGGAACCATACTTTGTAAAAAAAACACAGATTGAAAGAACTAGATTTCACAGCAAAAACACGGCCTATTAAATCACATCAGTCCTGCGTGATCGGGAGCATCTATGACACCAGGAATGTGTACAACAGAGTAAACGTGTGTGCAGTACAGAACAGTGAGTTTGTGCGCATCTTGTATAACATACATACAGGATCTTTGTTACAACACCGACACACACAATGCTGCATGAGAAAATACGTGTTCAGAAAAGTCTGCCCATTTTTCTTTAAGTTAAAAAAAAAAAAGCTTATAAACATCTGAAACCTGCTTGGAGGGATTCAAAGCAAGAGATCTGGAAGAACCTTCCTGAAACAGTCTGGCAGAACGACAGAGAACATGCTGCGTCCGGCGTGGAAAACATATACAACGCTTAGATCAGCTTCCAACAGAGACATGCACCCAGAACTTATTGTACAAGTAGAATAATTTGATTCAAAACTGACTTCAAAAGCTTGTTAGATTTCATATCTGCTGGAAAACACGTTGATTCGGGCGTTCTTGCGGACACATTACAGAACTTGGGACGTTGTACCACTAAAGAATTGATCACATTCTTATCGTTTACAAAGGCATTTACAACAAGAACGTACAGTAGGTCACACACAACCTCACAAATGAGCAAAGAAACGTACAGAGGAACGATTCGATCAAAATAGAAAAGTTGACACTTTCGATCAGAGAGCACTGTTTCTTATTTTCACACTCAGGTTGGAGCTGAAACGCAAAATTTGCACTCACACTACAACTTGCTTGCTAATTTGCTCAATTTTATTTAAAAAACTTCTTTGCTCTGCCACTTTATTCCTGTCTGAGTTTGGTTCTTTGCATTCCAACTTTCTCTGCGTATTAGCTGGGTGTGTTTGTGCACGTTGTAGTAGCTGCGTTGCTTTTATTCTGCGATTTTTTTAAGGAGCTTCAACTTCTCCTTTTTGTGGATCAAAGTTGCTTTTTTTGGACAGTTTTCTCAGCTGGTGTTGGATGCTGCGCTATAAGACAGACCACTACAGGAGATCCTTCCTTTCTGCAGCTGTCAGTATCTAGAGACCCGATAACTTGAGTTACAACAGCATTTAAAGGTGCATAGGCATGTTATTTCGCTTAAAAAAAAAAAAAAAAAAAAAAAAATATATATATATATATATATATATATATATATATATATATAATATATATATATATATATATATATATATATATATATATATATATATATATATATATATACGTAAGTAGCTCACTCTGGTTGCATACAACCTTTTTAAGAAAGATTATCACGTCCTGCAGCAGGGGTTAAACCAAGGAAATGGCTAATGGCTATTAACATCTCCAGGCGAAGTAATATAAACAATGGAGAAAGGTCCAAGATCAAGTGAACAAAACGCAAAAAAAATATGATTCCAAAAGGGAAAAGCCTGGAATGTTGCTGGGAATCCAGTCTGAACGTTGGTGTTCACTGAAGCGGACGCTAAACCTGCCGAGGCTCAGTTGAGTTGACTGATGGGAGTAAATGTTCTGATATGAAGCTCTTAAACGTGGCTGTAGATCGGTTCATTTAATTAATAACTGTTCACGCTCGGTCCGGCATTATTTACAATAGATTTGTTAATTAAGCAAACCGGAATTATGATAATTCTGCAATACTGCCACTAGATGGCACCACTTATGTTTATATCTGAGGCCGGTGCTGGGGGCCATTTTTATCCACCAAAAGGACCATCAAGACATTATCAGGATGGATTGCTCGGTGTATATAAACTTATTTTATCATGATTAAACGTTTTTTGGTCTTTTTAAAGCGAATTACCATCCCATTTAGGATTTATTTGAAATTACTTTTTGTCTAAATTTATATTTTTAACAGTGTGGGACGCCCAACACACAAGTGTTTATATATGTTTTTAAACTTTTGGCTTTCGTATGACTTCTTGCTGGTCTGCAATTGGTTGCTCAAAGATTATCCTTGGGGTGCAACGCTCTGCACCTGTGGCCAATCAGCACTTTTTTGTGTCCTCCTTCAGCCAATTAAAATTAATTCAATGTACCTAACCTGTTAATCAAAGTCACACTGCTGGAGGCTCAGATGTGCAGGCAGGTAATGTGATTCACATATTATGTAAATAAAAAAGTCAGTGAAGCGAACTAAAATACTGTAATTTATTTATTAAATAATATTTACACAAGGCTTTCGCTGGAGGATAAAGAAAGCCAATAACAGAACTAGGACTGGACCAAGCAGACATAAAAATCCAGCAGCAGGTAAGTGACCATGGACGGATTTATGTTGTGCTGTGATACCCAGCCGCCGCTGTTATCTGAGTGTGAAAATAAGAATTACTCCTCTGATGCAGAAGATGCAGGCTTTTTATTGGCAGGATATGCATTCCATACATTTTGTGCAAATTCAACAGGAGGCAGAGGGTTAGAGCTCCAAATATCTGAGACCCGAAAAGATATTGAATAAAAGAGGTCACATGAACCAGGAAACATCCGATACTGTGAGGTATATCTACAACACGGCCTACTTTCATTTGTAATGAAGGGTGGACAAATTTCAGCTTTTGAATTTTTTTTCAATTTTATGAAGGGTTCCAGAGAAGTTCCCTTTTTTTGCTGAAATTATGAAGAAAGTTTGTTGTTCTTATAAATCTAGTCAACAGCTGCATGTTTCTTATGTTTCCTGTTTGGAGAAAAAAAAAAGGATTTTGTGTGTATTTTTCTTCCAAACTTAACTAAACTTTAGGGAGATATATAAGGAACTGGATTTAAAACAAGAATTGAGGACATGAGACAAAATAACCCACAATGAACTGGCAAACTATTTGTTTGCAGTTCTGGCTCAAATGACGAGGGATGACAGGTGTTCTCGAGGTTATGGGTTAGGACGTCTGTGAGTCAAAGCTTATTCCCAGTTGTGCCGTTAGCATAGCAAGCAGAGTTTACAGGCTGCTTTGGACCACACACTCTGGCCTGCAGCAACACCATCCATTTATTGCATTACGCAAGATTTCAGTGGTGAGTACCGATCGCGTAATGTGTCTACGTAGACCACCATGAAGTCTACATTTCTGAAGAAAGTCAAACTTTACAAAACAAACTAGTCTCCACCTGCTAATTTGATTTCTCATCCATGTAGGCCAACTTCTACAGAACCAGTTGTACAGGAGGCGTTTTGGTGTTAACTGAACAGCACAGAAGACCCGTCTGACCTCTGCAAAGTGAGAAGAACGCCAAGGCCCTAAAGTCAGGTGGTCATAATGTTATCACAAGAGCAAGGTTGTCATAACAGAGTTTTTCAGAATGATCAGATATGAATGAGGCAGGAGTATGTGAGAGGGCTGCATTTAAATCATACATATGCAAATAAAACTATTGTGTGCAAATCCAGCACAACTCCTTGTCCGGCTGTAAGGGAAGATGGTAGGTGTGGATCCGTGCAAGAACAGCTTTTCATAGGCATGAACACTCTTTTTTTTTTTTATAAAGCTCGTGGTTAGGGCTGGCTTAGTTTTGCTGCTAAAAAAACACTTTTTCTACACCTTCCCTTTGATATCTCCTGGTCAACAACTTTGTGTGTGTTTATTTCACTTGACAGGATAACAGTATCCCTGTCATTCCCACCAGCAGCTGATCAAGGCAGATGGCTCTCTCATGCAGAATCTGATTCTGTTGGAGGAGTCTTCCTGTTAAAAACGACTCATTCCTCTCCACTGTTGCCCTGTGCATGTTCAGGAGGAGCGAAGAGTTGACCTAAGTAACAGTTTTATAAGATCGGGGGTCAGAAACCTTTTCAATTCAGAGGAATCATTTTTGCCCCTGCTGCAAGAAGATAAAAATCGTCTCAAGCGGCAAAAAATAGATGGTTTTTACAAATATGCATTAAATTAAATGTTTAATTTCGAAAGCTATGAAAGTTAAATTAAAATGTATTTAGATTTACGAACAAAATGAATCATCTAACTTTGAAAAAGAAAATAAATATTTAGCTAAATGAGGTCAGCTGAGTGAGCCCTTTCCCTAAATATGGAAAATAAATAAAGATATGTAGCCTACTCAAAAATATGGAGCACGGAGTCTGAAGATAAAATACTTCACCTTTAAAATCCTTTCACCATTGCTGCCTGTCTGTTGCATATTATATTACATGCAGACATTGTATAAAAAGAAACAAAAGAATAACTAAAACCACCCTTTCTTATTGCAGTTATTATTAAATATGTTTCCATAAGAGTCACAGTTAAGGGGCCAAGGATCAACATGTGGCTCTGTTGTTGCAGGCTGCAGACTCCAGCCTAGTATAAACATTTTAGTTTCTCACCTAAATCTATTTATTGGAACCCATTTGAATGGGAAGGGATGCAAATAAGACTGCCTTGACCCACAATCAATGGATTAAGTTAAGAGGGAAGCTGAACTGAAGTAAACTTCTCTGTTGGGAGTTGTGTGAAATGAAATGTCTACGAGGAAAATAAAACCTTAAAGCCATTCAGCTGTTGCAGTGTAGTCATCTATTGTTTCAAAATGGGATTACTTTCTGGGGCTTATTCAGGCAAGTGTGTCTAAGAGTAAAGAACCGTGTCCAAATTTAAACCATTTATGTGTTCCTGCAGCATTTAAGTTTCAAAAAGTAAATAAATAAATTAACAGTTTGCGTCCCAAAAACTTAAAACTGCCCCCACTCACTATGGTTTACCAACAGCTAGGGACTTTGTCTCTGAACCGTCTGACACAATCCAATTCAACATGTTAAAGAAGTCAGGAAAAAGGTAAAGAGAGGAGCCAAAAGACAAATGTTTGTCACTCCAGATGTTCCCTACAGCTGATTGTCAGCGTGGTGTTTAAGGCCTCTAAGTCTGCTTGCTATCAAAAGCACCAAATGTGAGGTCTGACGTGATTATTTCAGGGATTACACCCGTACAAAAAGAGCCAACACTGACAACAACGTTGCTGGATTGACCTGTCATGGAGGAAAAGGTCCCATCTGTCATTTACAGCGTGAAATCGTCCTTTTTACAAAATAAAACTTAGACAGACTTTCTTCTTGCTCAGCAAACAGTGTATCATCTCACGGCTTCCTTTAAAAAGTTGCTGTGTTGGTTAAACCACAACTCTAAGCCCCTGAATCGACTGTTACCTGAACACACAGCAGCTGCCACAACAAATGTCCGACGTTTCTGTGCTGCAGACTGATGGAACCGTCTGGGTAGAGTCTGTAGGGAGGTACGGTGAGGTCGCAGTTTGGACGAACGTTTTCGGCTCTCCTCAGAAGTTCAGGAGGATCCAGTGCTGGAGGCTGCTGGCCTCCTACAGTAAACAAAGCCCGGGTAGACGGGTCCGTAAAAAATCACTCCTACACCTCCACTGAGGTAATCTGGTTCATCTGTGCCCTCATGGACTGGATGCTGTTCAGGATCTTCTTCTGGTGGCCAGCCAGCATCACTCCTATCCTGACGATGTCCCTGAAGACGAAAGCATTTGTCAGTTCTGCTGCAGAGGGCCACAACAGTGACTCTGAGTAAAAGAGGGTTTGCTTATATACTTGGCTACTTTGGTAAAAAAGCATCGATACGTCAGATAAACTAAGAAACTTAGAACAAAACTTCACAACGAGGGCCGGAACATGTTCCCTGGGTTCTACACTGCAAAAATAGAACTAAAAATAAGAAATTTGTTCTTGAAATTAGAATATTTTTCCTTGATTTGAGCAGGTAAAAAAGATTATTTGCCAATGGAATAAGATATTTGCACTTAAAATAAGAATAATTCATCTTAGTCGTTTTATTTCAAGTGCAGGATATCTAATTATCTTATTTTAGGGGTAAAAATACTCATTCCATTGACAAATAATCTTATTTACCTGCTCAGATCAAAGGCAAACACATTCATTCAAGAACATTTTACTTATTTTTAGTTCTCTATTTGCAGTGTAGACCTCAAATAACACATTTTAGGGCAAATACAGCAGCTAATAGTATCTCCTTCAGTCTTAAAGAAACAGCTGTCTGAATGTATTATATGTTTGGGCTGCAGACTGTAAGAAGTCTGCAACGTCATTAAATTAATGTATATTTTAATTACATTTAGGGAACCTGTAATAATACTGAAACCACGATGAACTTGCACACATTTATCTTTGTTTTCATATCTTTATGCACATACATATATAGCTTCATAAATACATACCTTTATGAAACTATAAAAGTATGTTCTACATGAGATTCAACCTTTAAGTAATAGTAATATCATCTTTATTGTCAATGAAACGAAATTTGTTCTCTGCTTTTAACCCATCACCCTTGGGCAGCAGAACACCCTTTCACGATTTACAGTTGATCTAAAGAATTACGGCGCAGACACAACCTGCTTAATTCTGTGCTTATATTTGACCTATTGTTAAAGTTATTTTATATATGCTGCATAAATAAAATTATCAAAAATGTGACAATGTATATAATATATGGGAGGTAACCAGCGTACTCCATGGTCATTTGCGAAACCACATCAAAGCTGTTGAAGTCTTCGTTGGCAAAGTTCTCCTTGTACTGGCCCATCTTAATGGCCTCCAGCCACTCATCCACTGTGCTGAAAGAAGTGAAGTCTGGGGTGCTACGGTCGAGCAGAGGTAAGTGAACACTGGTGGAAAGACAAACAACACACAGGAAGAGAACAATGATTAGAGACCTATTCAGAGTCGGTCACTGTATGAAGGTAGAGGAGTCTGCCCGCCTACCATGACGACAGTGGCGTTGTGGTTTTGAGGCTGTTGGGATTGCGAATCATCTTATCAAGGGTGCTGACAATTTGACTGAATTTAGGCCGACTGTTGCGGTCTTTCTGCCAGCAGTCAAGCATCAGCTGATGCAACGCACTCGGGCAGTCCATTGGAGCTGGCAACCTGTAGTCCTGCTCTATGGCATTGATTACCTACAAAAAAAATAAATCAGACTTTGCTGTAAAAACAGTTCAGTGCATAATTACTCGTATTAATTACAAACAGCATTAAAGAAACAGGTGAAATTGCACTAAAGTTTCATTACTGATGTCTGAAAATAACATCGCAGATGCAATGATGTAAAATGTCCACAGAAACCATTACATTTGTTTTTAATCACCACCGTATTTTGTAAACCACAATTCTGTAATACAGTTTTCCGTTCTAATAGTGTCTCAGTTTTTTTATATATGTCTCAGTGAATAAGTCAGACAGAGAAGAGAAATCCGCTGACTGCTGATTTTTCCAGAATTTTTTTCCATTAGCGTTTTGGTTAGAGAGTGCGGAGTAGCAACCCAAGCCTGAAAGAAACACTTGATTACCACTTAAGACGAGATTGTAAGAAGAGCGTACAGCAACGTCTTTGCTCACATCAGAACCCCCACGGTCGTAGTCGAAAGCAGGAGCAAAGGTGGTGAGAATGACCTGACAATGATATTTTAGTACTTCCAGGTGCAGACTAACAAAGCAGGTGATTGCTAACCAACCAGACATCACGGGTTGAAAAAGAAAAGGCAAAAAGGTAGAAATCCGAGGGGACATTGAGAAAAACTAAGACTCAAAGAAGAAATGGACAGGTTGTGGAAGGTCAAGACCACAGTGGCGCCAGTTGATCATGAACAACCTGGGAATTGGAGCCCATAAACTAGGAGAGTTGCTTTAGAAGATTCAAGACACAAGCTCCAAGATCTTGTCCAGCAAATGATTGTAACAAACCATCAGACAGCCAGACTTCATATAGAGGATCCCAGCTTTCATTCTGTATGAGGTTGATCAAAACAAAGACGGAACAAAAGACTTAACATGTTTATGATTTTCAAGCAGATTTTAATGAGTTTCAACCATTTCATTTACTTGGGAGGAAGTGACCAATTGGATCAGATCGGAGTAAAGAATTGCCATCTTATCAGCTTGAGTTTTAAATAGCTGGTTTCATCGCTGTTCTTAAATTAATTCCCCAAACACCTCTGTTATTGTGGCTCATTTATTTTATACTGGTCAGAAATTGTTGCTTTTGAGCTGGACCAGAGTACAGACTGGGACTTGAGAGGCGTGATGACTAGAAGGTTTTAACGATAACAAAAAGGCAAAAAGGTACAAGATGACATGAGGAGAACAGAACATGGAGCGTGGGGAGAAAACCAGGAAACGAAATGGAAGAGTTATGAGCATGGAAATGGAGTACAGAACAGAACAACAGAAGCATCCGACAGGGAACAATGAGAACCGATGAGCATATACTGAGGGACAAGTGGAGAATGACAGAGAGCGGATGAGTAAATTAGGAGAAAATGAGAAGCAGCAGGGAGACTAAGGAAGAGAGACTACTTAACATGAACAGTGCTGAATGGAGAGACACAAGGACAAAAGACAAGAATAAACCAAGGAACTAAACACAAAAGCATAGCAAGACTAAAATAAAACCAATGAACAACAAGGAAATATTAAAAACATACAAACCTAAGAAAACCAAAACTCCCACACCTCTATATTGTGACAATAATTTGGTTCTTAGGTATGCTGTCAGCACACAAAAAAAGGCTCTCAAGAGCTTGCGAAGCATGTTGCAGGCTCATCAAATTGTTAGACAATTCTGAAAGCCTTGTTTGATCAGACTATAAAACCCAACAGCAGTAAATAATCCAACACTTTAAATTTATTACCAGTTTATGAAAGTGCTGTGTTGATCTTAAGCAGGGCTTTACTTACATCTTGATTACTCATGTCCCAGTAGGGCCTTTCACCGTATGACATCACCTCCCACATGACTATGCCATAGCTCCAGCAGTCACTGGAGGAGGTGAACTTCCTGTACTGAATGGCCTCAGGAGCCGTCCACCGGATGGGAATCTTTCCTCCCTGACAGGGGAAAAGGCATAGGCATTGCATTGAGGGTGCGTGGACGTTTCGGCGCTCTGGGGCGATTTGCAAAAAAATCTATAAATCTCACAGCAGTGAGGGTTACATTTTCAGAATCCAGACAAGAATACCTACGTTTTTATGTATAATTTATGTGGACAGAGTGAGATTTGAGCGCGTAAAAAATAAGTTGTTCGGAGACGTAGAATTTATTAGAAAAGCTAAGAGGGTAAAATCTAGCTGAGCCGCCTAGCAACACATGCATTTTTTTTTTTTTTAGGAGAGTAAAGGAAGAACAAGAAGAGAAAAAAAGAAAGAGAAGAGGTGAAAGAAAGAAGAGATAAAAGGAAGAGAATGATAAAACATCCTCTGTCTGCTCCATCACGTGGAAAGAGACGCAAAAAGAACAGCACAACCAACAGACATAAAGCAACAGATACAATCGAGTGACACCTTGATACCATTGCTAAATCATATGTATTATTATTTAAGCTGACATGTGTAATGTGATACCTGAAAAATAAATAAATAAATAAATAAATTATAGGCTTTCTGTATATAAGTGAACATTTAATACCTGGGACCCAGCACCTGTGGGAGTTTGTGAGAGTGCATTAGTTTAGGTGAAAATTATACAGAAGGAAATAGCTCGATAGTGGTATGCATTTCTAAAAAAATTACAAAAATGCAAAAGGATTTTAAAGGAGGGATTATATAATAAAATGGCAAAATTTATGAAAAAGCTGAACTAGTTGAAGATAGCTAAAGGATAGGTGAAGATTGTAAAATTTGAATGAAGTTTCTAGCTGAAAGTAGGCCTTAAACCTTGTCTTGTTTTATACGATTTAAAATATTAAACGCTACTTTAGAAAGTAATTATCCACCAGCTGCAAATGTCAGATCAGAGGTGCTTACTTTCTTTAGTAAGGACTCACCAAAGAGCTGGTGTAGGTTGGGTCGGACGTGTCATCCTCCAGGAAACGTGACAGGCCAAAGTCAGACACTTTACACACCAGGTTGCTGTTGACCAGGATGTTCCTGGCCGCCAGGTCTCGATGAACGTAGTTCATCTCACAAAGGTATTTCATTCCTGCTGCGATGCCACGTAGCATCCCCACCAGCTGGATCACCGTGAACTGCCCATCATTTTGCTTTTGAGAAGAAACAAAAAAAATTTATGGTATTTAATGCATGTATTTATCTAGGTGTTTCATTGCTGTCATCAAGCCATATTGTCTTACAGGGTTTATTGCTCCTTTTTTCTATATGAAGAGCCAGCATTTTGATTTCAAAATAACCCAAAGGTACTTTTTAAAACTCGGACAGTAAATTTATTTGAGCTGTTTAACAAGTTTTATGTTATGTTTCTAGTTTCACAGTCTAATTAGTCATCATGTGCAAAACAGAGCACAGTGTAACGTTGCTGAGGTAGATATAACACTACTCCACAGCGTTTGGGTATAGTAGCCTATATCTTTATATCTGCTTATTGTAGAAGGTGACGAGGTTGCATTACCCTGAGAAAGGAGTCAAGGGATCCGTTCTCCATAAACTCTGTGATAATCATCACAGGGCTGCTCTTGGTCACCACCCCCTCCAGATGGATGATGTTGGGATGGTCAAACTGGCCCATGATGGATGCCTCACTCAGGAAGTCCCGTCTCTGGCGCTCAGTGTAGCCTGCCTTCAGCGTCTTAATGGCCACCAGCATCTCACGTTTCCCAGGCTGCCGGAGGTTTCCACTGCATACCTCCCCAAACTCACCTATCAGAAAGACGAGTTGGCAGTGAGGAAAGAAAAAAAAATTGCATTATATTTTACTGCAGTTGGAGGTACAGCATCTAAATATCAACTATTTTCAAATTTCAACTAAACTAGACATAACCGAGGCAAACCAAGACTAAATAAGCAAAGCTAAGCTTAGCTAAGCTGTCCCGGCTGTGTAACAGTGGAGATGAGCTTTACCCTGTGGAACTACAGAATTGGACATTGACAAATTGAATAGAAGGGATACTGAGGGATTGCTGCAAAGTTGTAAAATTTAAAAGTTAAGCAGTCTTACCTAAATAATAATAAAATCGTTAACATTTTCTTTCTAATTCATTATTTCCTTACCTGCACCGATAACTTGCTCTATCTTGACACAGGAAGTGTCGATCTCTTTGGCAAACTCTCTTACGGCTTCGTTGGGATCTTCATACGTGAAGGGATCAATGTAGATTTTCACTCCTGGTGAAACTTCAACAGAGAGAAATAGAGCAGCAGCAGAGATGCATTCAAGAACTCGACGGAAGGAGAAACATCAAGTCTTTTTCAAGTACTACCAAAACTAAGCCCCTTCTCACAAAAAAAGATGGCTATTAATCGATATAGTTGGCAGATGAAAGAAAAGACTGAAATAGTTACTTACTGTGGCCGCTGGTGTAGTGTTGGAGTTTGTCGGAGTACTCTGATTCTGGTCGGTCTGAACCCCTCCTGATGTGGACAACCAAAGAGATCTTTAATATCAAAAAGTCTACAGTAAAAACAATGTGTGGGTGTGTATTTTATGTGTTTATATAGCATGTAATCGGATAACAGACACGGAATATATTATTTAAAACAGTGCCTCGGGTGGTAGCACTGTTGCCTTGCAGCAAGAAGGTCCTCGGTTCTTCTTGGTTCTCCGTATGCATGCATGGATTCTCTCTGGGTGCTTTGTCTTCCTCCCACAGTCCAAAAACGTGACTATTGGATTAATTGGTCTCTCTAAATTGCCGTTAGGTGTAATTGTGTGTGTGTGTGCATGGTTGTCTGTTCTGCCTGCCTCTGTCATGGACCCTGCCTCTCGCCCAATGACCACTGGAGATAGGCACCAGTACCCCCCTCCCCCCTAATGACCCGCAAGTTTAAGTGGTTCTAGACAATGGATGTTAGAATAATCTGCAAGTGAAAGACGTAATACAAAAAAACCTAGAAAGGTTGATATAAATGGATTCTATCACAAGCTTCTTCAGGCTGACAACTGCATCTTGGTACACCCCAAAGCTGAAATCCTTGTGTCAATTCTTTAGATTACTGTAAACAAAAGGGACTAAAATCGTCATCCTTTTTTTTAAAAATCATTGCATTTGAAGAAAAACATGCAGCCATCACCACTTTGGCTCAATATGACTGCATATGAATGTTTCAGCTGAAAGAACAATTTTTATAGATCATAGTAAGATGTTTAGTGGCCGTAAAAAAGCTTCTGCATGTCCATGTTCAAAAACTTTGAAAGGTAAACGGATGCCCTTTAGGCCAATCCAGGGACAAGAAGATGTCTAATAAATAAAATAATAAAATACAGATGCATGCGATCCCTGAAATGAGCCTCAGTAGTACTCTAACTTATTTTTGACTACATTAACTCTTTAAACAGTAACGGACTCAGCTGCCCTGATTTATTTCCCTGTATTATGAATTAACGCCTTACCTGCGACAAACAATTATGACAACAGTCATAGCGATGATAAAGACGACTCCTGCTGCAGATGACCCAATGATGAGAGGTAGCTTCTCCTGGATACTGGAGTTATATTCTTCTAAAGAACCAAAAACAGACAAAAGACAGAGCAAAACTTACTTAAAGCAGCTCTGTGTGGCCTGGAGGTCTTTGAGCCTTTCATTGTTTGCCTTTGAGCATTCAGGGATCAAATTTTAATCAAAACTTATCTAAACAACTTGAACTGACCTTGGAACCACGTTCCACATTTTAAACCCCACAGGGTGTTATGGTATAAATAACCAATGCATCTGGACCATTTTACAACTCTTAATGATGGAATAAACATTTACTGGGAGAGGGGAACAGCAGTTTTCTGGTGCACATCTTGTCATTCTGACTATTTACATGAAGCTGCTGCCCCAGGCGAGTCTATTATTTAGCCCAGAACTCATAAATGCTTAATCTCTCTTCTTTCTTGAAACTCTGTCAGAACCTTGCTTCAGTTTACTTCACAGCCCTTTTTTATCACACCAAAGTCCATATGACTGTGTTACTAATCTGCAAAATGGAGCTCAATGTTCCCATGGAGACCATAGAGAAATAAATAAATGATTCTTTGGGCGCTGGCATAATTCAGCCTACCTTCTCACTAGCGGGTCCATGCAACCTCCACACACAGATATGTGCTGGCTGACTGAAGCTGGAAGGTTATTCGTAGCCAACAAGAAGAGGTAAGAGGTCTTACCAGTAGTAATAGTTTGGAAGTACATTTTGCCGCTAAAGCTTCCAAATCCGGCGACAGTCCGAGCTCGGACCTGGAAGACGTAGATAGTCCCAGGCTTTAGGCCTCGTATGACCGCTGTGTTGGTCTGACTCCTTATTATAGAGGAGTTCCATTCGGCCAAGTTCTGAAACACAGACACCAGGAAACAATTCAGCTGGAGCTGCAGCATCAACATGGCTTTGTTCAGGACCCAAAATCCCTCTACGAGTCTTCAATGGAAAGAGTGACCCACGCTGCACTGATGTACCTTTTCATAATACTGCAGTTCATAGTCCAGGATAACACCATTAGGCTGATCCGGGTGAGACCAGGACAGAGTTATGCTGTTGGGAGTTCTGTTAACTTGGTGGATGATGGACACAGCTGATGGTGCTGAAAAGAAACCAAAATGATGTCAAATTAGGAAAAAAATCTGACAAATCCACAGCAACATCAATGGAGAGTTTGAGACTTAAAATCCTCAAACGCTTGGTCTTAATAATTTTCAGCCAAAGTAGTCAGACCAACTTACTCGTATTTTTTGGACTAAAAGGTGCACGTAAAATCCTTAAATGTTCTCAAAAATTAATAATGTGCCTTATTATCTGGCACACCTTATCTATGATCACCATTGTGCTTAGTGACCAATTATATGTGGTACAATGCGCTCAAAAATCTGTTAAAATGTGTAAGTATGACTGGTTTGCAACAAAGCTGCTCTGCTCAATGGATATTAGGAGCATTACGGTACACTGTGTCACTACCTGATAGGACCCCTGAGCTGTCTACCAGACTGCCTGACTGTAATGTCTAACCTAGAAGTGCATTCATGTAAGGCAGCCTGGAGTACGTGCTAGCAACAATAAACCTAGTAAGTTAATTCAATATAAAAGTTACGTTTATTTTGTCCTTATGTTAGAAACAGGGCAGTGTAGTCCTACTATGTCCTCCCGATAGAGACGGATAGCTCTCCATCTCAGGAGAGAGCGGTGTAAGGTGACCAGATTTAATGTCTCTAATGAAAACTGGGGACGTCTATGATGTTGTTAAGTACAGAATCTCTGCCTGGGGGTTGGTTTGTTTTCTCTGAACTGCAGCGCCAACATGGCGAAGAAGGTGCATTCGGCAAAGCTCTACTACGTTGGGACAGCGGCAGGACCGGGTAAATAACTCTTGTTGCGCTAAACTTTTTAACTCCATCATGATACACTGAAATCGGGAACATTTCTGGGGGCAGCTTTTGCCGGGGACAGGGCCTGTCCCCAGAAATCGGGGACATCCGGTCACCCTACCGAAGGGAAGGAGTGATATTTAGTTCACCTTATAGTCCGGTGCTGCTTATGGTCTGAAAAACACGGTATTTCTGTTTCATCAAACAAAGCCATCATTGTGCCCGGATCACATGATTGTGTATCTAGCTTTCACACAAAGTTCATAAATAAACTTATAAATATGATGGTGTAGTATATGTCAGATGTCCCCAAACAGCAAGCCAAAGGCCAATAACCCGTTCTGGGTTGTTTGGTATCATGCTGCTGAGTAAGAACATTTGGAAGTTTTTTTTTACAATCAGACCGTGAGAGAATAATTTTATTTAGAAGATATTGACCTTGCCTGCAGGCTGAATTCTCGCGGTATTTGTGCGTTCACAAACACACAAGACTCCACCTTGTTCTGCTCCATCTTTAACCACTTTGTGTCTGAACCAAAAAACGGTTCGGGCCAATCACGCAGCAGTATTGAGGTTTAAGGCGGGACATACCAGTGCGACAAAAGCAAGAGCGGTTGAGTCCACAGCTGAACCAACATAAACACGGCAGAGCAGGAGGACGCTCTGTCTGGTCAGAATCCACGTTTTCATCTTTGATAGAAGAATAGCAACAAATGCCTTAACCTGTGTAACCTGCTTGGTTTATCATGCTGCCTGCTGCTGGCAATTTTAATTTGATATCATGATTGGCTAAAACCAACTTTTAGTAGGCGGGCACCAGGTGTTGCTTCACCCAATCAGCTCAGAGAGTTCTGCTGAATGTCCCTCCTTTCCCCAAATGGATTTGATAGGAGTGGTCCCAGATTGATAATGAGCAGCACTATAGAGTGCTACACATTACCAATCTGGCTGACCAGGTTAGGAAGATATGTGTGTCTGCAGAGATGGAGGACAGAGTGTGTGGCCCAGTCTAAAGGTAAATTTATGCTTTTATGTTTGTGACGGCTATTTCTGCATAACATTATACCCTAACCCCCCTTATTAATGAACCCAAGGGTTTTCTTTTTAAAGAACACAAATAATAATGTTTGGTCCTTCATGGGTTAAAGATATCGGATGGATGCTCACTAACCAGCCTGGTTGGTGGTGATGTTGGCAGAAGTGTACTGTGGTGAATATGGACTCTGGTCAGACACTCCATTGACGGCTTGAATTTCAAAGGTGTACTGAGTGTGAGCCAGCAGGTCGCTGATGTGGACGCTGGTGTCCGTCAGGCCGAGCTGCCGCGGCACAAACTGGACGTTGTCTCCGCAGCGGGTGCAGCTGCCCCGCCTGCTGTCGCAGCTTTTGCAGATGATGTTGAAGACGACGTCTTCTCGACCTCCGCTCTCCAGCGGCGGGCTCCACTCCAGCTTCACAGAGGTTTCGTTCACCATTGAGATGACCCGTTGTGGTGCTGAAGGAACAGCTGGATAGATGGATAAACAAGAGGAAAAAAGAAAGCTGGTGATGAAACCGTTACATCAGCTGAACATCCCTACTTTATAAACTCTTGAGAATAAATGAAAACTGATTTTTTTTTTGTCAAGAAGGGAGAAGAAGAAAATGTAGAATCACTTGTTCTAGGTGTAAAGATGTTCTGTCATTCATGGTAAACACTAAATCATGTGTTGGCAAAGCAACCCACACTGCAAAAAGGGAACTAAAAGTAAGTAAAATCCTCTTGAAATGAATAAATTTTCCTTGATTTGAGCAGGTAAATAAGACTATTTGCCAATGGAATAAGATTTTTGCACTTAAAATAAGAACAACTCGTCTCCATCATCTTATTTCAAGTGCAGGGTTATCTAATTATCTTATTTTAGGGGTAAACATACTGGTAAATAGTTTTATTTAGCTGCTCAAATCAAAGGAAAATATACTAATTTTAAGAAAATTTTACCTACTTTTAGTTCCCTTTTTGCAGTGCATATCATCAGCCACCACCACTGTGCTTAACAGTTGGTGAGGTGTTTGTGTAGAAATGCTGTTTGGTTTATCCAACTTTATAACTTTGGTCTCACCTTTCCAAAAGACACTGATCCAGGAATCTTGGATGTTCATTCAGATGCAGCTCTGGAAATCTAAGTCATGCTGCCATATTCTTTTTAGAGATAAGAGGCTTTGTCCTTCAACAATCCCTGTCATGAAATGCAACATTAAAAATGCATTCCCATTTATGCTATTCTATTTTGTAATTTTTATGGCTATGGCTGTAATTTACTCATGTTCATGTTTGCTGTAATGCCTGAATTTCAATGCTTGGATCAAAAAAAGAAAATAGATTTCATTCCTCTGAGCAGAGGTAAATTTGCTGGATCACTATCAGATTTAAGCTCAGTTTTAACTTTTAAGTTTTAGCTTTGATAATGCTGCTTTCTGCAGTTACTTTAGTTCATTTATAAAGTCTTAAGATCTGAATTTCTGCAGTATTTGGATCTTTCACCAACATGCAGGACAATGCCAAAGCAGACATCAATATGTTGGGACAGAAAGCTGGAACCAATATGCCTCAAAAGCTGGAAATGCCCAGTTAAATGAAAAGCGAACGGACTGAGTCAGTATTATGAATCAGTGCCTGCGAGCAAACTGGAAGAAATCCAGCAAAGGAAATGGGAAAGCCAAACGTAATTTATTATGAATAAAGCAATTGGGTTATCTCAGGTGAAGTTGTCATGTTTCAGATAAAAGTTATGACACTGATGAATTAACAGCATGTTCTGCTGTATAATAAAGTCAATTCAGGACAAATACGCATATTTTTTATGAAACGGAAATCCTTTAGTGCCTGTAATTTCGAGTATTTGCCCAAAAACTGCACATACTGTGTGTACCCTGGATATAATGACTTTTACTCAAATGAACTCAAATAAATGCTAAATCAAACATTATTGTACTTACTTATGACATCAGATTTGTAATCTGTTATTCAGAAGTCTACTAACCTCTATACAATCTAAGAGGAAGTGGCTGAGACGCTGTTTAAAGGAACTAACCAAACAGTGTGATGCTCGTTTATTTAAAAACCGGCTGCATTGTGGCAGAACTGGTACCGGGGACTATTCTGTGTTTACGTACTGGTACAAGGCATCTGGGGCGGGTCAGAGTCAGCGCGGTAGTAGCCGTTACGACAGATGCAGTTAGTTGCTCCGTCGCTGATGGTTCGGCTGTTTATAGGACACTGCAGGCATTTGTCATCTCCCTGTGCAGCTTTGAAGAAGCCTGATACACACGCTGGAGAAAAAAAAAAATTAAACAAGAGAATTGAGAACTTCAAGGCTAGAGAGCAAAAGGAGCACGCTATCACAAGATGCACTTTGTGTTATTTCTGCCTATTGTTAGCTAAACGCCACAACCGTACGCACAGGTGCTGGGTACATTTTGAAAATTATATTTTCGTATCATTCATTCACTGCATTTTCTCCAAAAAAAAAAGGCAAACGGCTTGCTTGTGATTGCCGGGATGTCTCCGTCTCACAAAGGTCAGCTCATTAGAATGACAGTTACGGAGACCCCGGCAGATGCTGTCACTTTTCATAGCCACGACATGTTAGAACACGAGATGCACATAACAAGGCAAAAGACACAGAAGAAAGCGAGCAACGATTGGCACCTTAATATTTGTTTTAAATCATAATCCAACCGTAAATGCTGTAACCTCTACATTAACCGGCACCCCTGAAAACGATAAAAGGAATAAAGTCTGATTTTACTGCAGCAAAGTAATCCTACACTGAATAATAGTGGAACATGTAACCTTTGGGTACATTTATGACCCTTTTTTATCGATATTATGTCAGTGCGGCACGGCACAGTTCTACACAGTTATTAGGGTTTTCCTTCAGAAACGGTTCCATGGTAAATGCCCCTTTTCTGCTTCCAATCAAGCCAAGTCAGGCTGAAAATGCAATGTTAAAAGACTGTTGGTCATTGACTGGGTAAGGGCTGGCTCTCTTTTTCACTTTGAGTCTGATGAAAAGCCACAAACTGAGCAGCATGTTCAGCATTTCTACCAAGTCCTCCAGTTTTGCGTCGTGTTTTTGTCCCACTCAGACATTACCGTGCTATGATGACCCCACCCAATAGGCCCATTTCTCAATTCTTAAAAATTGAAAAGTTTCATGATTTGAGGGTTAGGACCTGGAAAAAAAACTCAGACAGGAACTCTGGAGCAGCATGAAGGTAACTCACAGGACATGAAATACGAAGAGCAAGACAAAGCACAAGCAGAGAAATGGGGAGAGTAACGGGAAGTAATGGGGCGTCTGAGGAGAGGATCCAGCAGGGAAGAATGACCAACCGCAAACTTAAATACTGAGGGACGTGAGGAGAAAGACATTGGAAGCCGACGTGATAATCAGAGGTTACTGAGGATTAGCTGAGGCAGAAGCTAAGCAGAGACTCAAAGAACTATCAGCCAAGGGGAAAGACAACAAGAGCTCTAAGAGAAATAAAATCCTAATGTACAAAGAACAGAACACATCAATAAACTGCAAAATTAGCAACAGAATATGGCAAGACCTGATAGAATAATGAAAAACAAAGAGGAAATACTCAATATCCAAACACCAGGAGATAAAAATACAAGAGAATTCTTTAAAGCAGATTTAAAGCTGTGAATCTTTACAAGTCACTGCAAGAAAGATAGCCAATGACCTAAATTTGTCCAAAATCTACAGTCTGAGCAACAATTTATCAAATTTAACAACTGGAAGCGGGATGAGGACCTGATGGTAAGGTCACTAATCTCCAAACCTCACATGCCGTGCAGAAGGAGGGCCCTCTAAATCTGATTTATCTGAACGGCCCTGTTTTGGACATCGCAGTGGACAAACACTCAGCTGACAGTTGATGTTGGAAATTAAGTTCCTTTTTCAGGTTGTATAGTTGAAATTTGAATTAAAAAGCAAAAGAATGTTGAAATATAGAAAAACCAATTAGATTAAATTTACTGTGGCTCCAAACAGTGTCCAATGTCTAGTTTATGTAACATAATAAAATCTGACTATGATATATTATTTTAAAACATTTTACACAGTTAGTGTCACAAATATGTTGTACAATTCAACAGACCAACAAGTGTGTCAGGAGGAGAAAAAAGCTGCAAAAATCTGGTTGGATAAATGTTTACAGCCTTAAACTAAAACTTTATTTTCAGTTTCAGCATTCAGTCTTTGCAAATTCATTCTTGTAATCAATTATTCTAAAACTGGATATGTTCAAGTTTAGCGGTCCTCATTTGATTTGTTTATAATATTTCACTATTTGCATTATTTAGTTAAAGCTATAGTTTGCAGAGTTGACAAAGGCATCAATGTGATCCTTGGTTCATTCACACTTTTCCTTTCCACTGGCGCTATATGCATCCCATAGTGTTACACAATATCATGATAGAGTCCAGACCATCCTCAATATTTGAACAGATTATTGGACAACAGTGACGTTCCAAAAACTGGGCATTTCTCCAAAACTGACAAAATGTCAGAGGCCACCAAGAGACTGACAGCACCCTAAAGGAACTGAAGGGAGTTCTGCCAAACTGACAATCTCATGTATTCACTATGTCTGGACTAAAAGGGTAAGGTTGCAAGAGAGAAGCCTTTTCTTTTGGTGGAAACAACAAAGGATGGCTAATATCTCTAGAAATTTTAACAATTGGTCATAAATCCAAAAGGTCTCGTTGGTGCAAAAGCAGCGCTGAATGCCATCGAAAGAACGTGTTCATCATTGTTAATAAAGTTATAAACTGTACTGTAATGTGTTTTCACCCAAGACTTCATGTGGCTGAGAAGCATTTTTATTGTTCGGGGTCAAAATGGACACATCAAACTCAACAAAATAGTCACTTTATCAGAGGATGAGAGTAGCTTTGCTGTTCTCTCAGATTTTAATTTCTTCAACAAAAAAAAATAAAAAATTCATGTTATACTTTTTCCATTTTTTTTTACAGATTTTATATTTTCAAATTAAATGTTTTCAAATGTCTTTTTCCCAGATGAGTTTTACAAATTGCATTCTTTTCAAATTACGTTTTACAGATCTTGTTCTCTTCACTTCTCGCTCTTGAAGCACATTGACCAATAAAAACGCTGCTAACGTCCCCGCTGACCAATAGAAACGTTTCTTCGCTCCTCACTCCAGAGGAAAGCCCGCCCCCACAAGAGAAGAGAATGTGATCCGTAAAATGCAGTTTGAAAAGAACACTATTCGTAAAACTCAACCTGAAAAAGAGAATTTTGAAAAAATAAAATGTGAAAATATTAAATATGTAAAAATAAAACAAGAAAAAAATAAACATTAATTAAAAAAATGTTTAAAAAAATGTATCTAAGAACACGGCAAAGTTACTCTCAAAACCTTTTTTGATTACAAAGTTCTTCAAAGTTTCATTTCTGCATTGCATTTTTTAATTTCCAATTACGAAAAACATAACAATGTTCTTTGCTTGCAATAATAATGGAAGAAAATTCACTGCATAACTTTTTAGATCCATAGCATAATCTTAAGAAAATGTCCACATCAGTGTAACACGGTTGCAGCTGAAGAAAAGAAGCAATGGCTTTCTTACCTTGGCAAACTGTGCCATTCTCCAGCGCCTCGTACCCAGCTTTACACATGCAGCGCCCAATGGGAACCATCCACTCTCCATCCCCATTGCAGTACAGCTTGATGGGCACGTCCACCTCCTCCCCGTTAGGGACACAAACTCCTCTGGCCGCCACCAGGGAGGTGCTCTCTGCTCCTGACAAAGTCTCGGGAAACACGGCCCCGTTCTGGATCACTCGAGGACATTTCCTGTAGAAGACCTTGACGGCTATAATAGACATGCAGGCTCCATAATCCTGGAAAGCCAAGTAGAATCCCTTGCGTGAAACGGGCCCAAAGCTCCGAACCTCCCTGTTGATCTTCATTACGCGTCCACCAAGCTCAACCTGGGAGAAGCTTTCGTCGGCAGCTATTGTGTCCACTTTCACCCAGGGGTTCTCCATCCAGGGAGGGAAAACTTTTGTGGCCACGTCAGAGTCGGACTCGTAGTAATAAAGGTTGAAGGTCTCCTTGCAGGAACCGGGAACGTTGGGTACTGAACTGCAGTCCCGCACCGAAAACTTCATCTGGACATGGATGCGCTGAGCGCCTCGCCGATGGATGTACCGTGTGCGTATCCAGTTGTTCTGGCTGTTGTTAAAAACGTTGCATACCTGGTATGTTCGAATGGTGTTCATGTTTTCGTCATAGCCACTCACTTCTTCCCACTGAAACGTAACAAAAACCGATATTAAAAGACATATAAAAGTAGGGCTGCACAATTAATGGCATTTTCAATATGATTGTGATTTAAAAAAAACACAATTTCCAATTTTTGGCTATGTAACAATTATAGAATCAGACACGTCCATTAGGTGTCAGTAAAATGTTTGAAGTGGGTTTGCCTCCACATAGAAGGGAAGACAGTTGCAGCAGTGAGATAATCTAACTTTATTACTTGATTTAGAGTTTATACAATCATAAATAGCATTAAGTACAGGTCAATCAGTTTAATACATAGACTTGCTTGTTGGTTGAACTTTATGTTCAACAAGGATTGATGTCCAAATCAATTAAAAGCTGTTCTCTTGAATAATATTCTGATTAATAGAAACAATAAAAGTACTCGTTTTAAATAGTCCTTGTTTACAAACGTCTTTATTTAGAGGCCATTTTTGTTGCTTGTGGTTAATGCAGAGAAAAGTCAAAATTGCAATTTTAGTTGAAATATGTTGCAGGCAGAACGCAATCATTTCTGCTCTGAGTTTAGATGCTGCGTGTCTTTTAGCACCTAATCCGCACAGCGAGGAAACAAAATGATTTGTTGTTTGTATATGTTTAAAAAGACATGATAAATTAAATCGCAATTAGATTATTTTCCAAAATCGTTCAGCCCTATATAAAAGTTAAATAAAATATATTGGGACTGCGACAGCTCAGCACTGCCTGGTTTGGCTACTCAACGAAACAACTTCAACGGCCCCAAAATGATCTGTGTGTACGAGTTTAACATTTTAAAATCCTTTTATGTCTCTGATCGCATGTAGTAAATTAGCGCTTCCCCTCCCACACCTGTTGCTGCATTCTGCGGGTCAGCTAGAAAGAACGAAGATAAATCTACAGAACGAGTTTTCTCTTTTAATATAAAAAAGTCAAACCCAGGATGGCAGCGCCATGGACTGTTTACTTTAAACATTTGGGTTTATGAGACAGTAGCCATAGTTTGGACACCAAAGGAAGCTCCACCCATTCCTCTCTTTTAAAGTAAACTTTCTCTCAAATCAATAATAAATGTTGGCAGCCAGCAGTAAAAATGGCCATGGCTCTCTGCACCAGCAGCCAATCAGTGCTTTTTGTGTCACTCTTCATCCAATCAGATTAATTCCTGTCAATCAAACATAAGAATGCAAATCCTTCTGCTCCACAACAGAAGGATGGGAGAGAATGGCGCAGTGGAAGAAAATCCTTTCATTTATTTACGAAACAATAATATCACAAGGCTTTTGGGTGAGGAGAAATAAATGGATCTGGGAATTTAGACCAGACTTAGGCGAAGGAATCCAAAGGCACAAGCTTTTCCATTAAGGCTTTTGTTTTTGATTAATAAATAATGGCAGCATGGAATCTGTTTCATTTTTCTGTACGCTTGAGGTTCGGCTTCAATCGTTTTAAATTTGCATTATGCCCAGATGCACACAACCCTAGAAATGAAACTGGATATAGTTCTTTTCAATGTCTGCATTCAGACATTCAGTAAATATCAAGGGATGTGACGCTTCTTTATTGTCAGTGTAAATATGCACACATCAAATTCTGCTTTCTAACCACAGAGGCTATCATGTTTCTGTGTTTCAGTTTGTTTTGCTCACCCCTTGCGACGGGTAAACGCTCCAACCGAGTTCTGCTGTTGCTGTCGTTGAATCCATCAGAACTTCTGCAGAAAAGCAGAAACAAAGGAAAGACTGTCAGAGAATTCAACCACTGAACAAAGTTTTCATGCTCTTTTAATTATTTTACTGCACAGAAGAGGAAAAACAAAAATATGTATTATCACAGTGCAAGTAATTTGATCGAGTGATCAAGGATCATCTATAAGAAGAAAGAATTTCCCTACAATGATATTTAGTATTATTGTGTATCGAGCAGCAATTAAGAATGTTGTAAAAACTTCATGTGAAAGCTGCATTTATTAAAGTGATGTAATCAGTGCAATATGAACATCTGTGTGTTTTTAATATATTTGGACACATTTTAACAAAAATGGAACTTTATAGTAATAAAACAATCAAAACTGAAGTAAATACTTTTTTGTGAAATATGGTAAAAAAGAAGAAATCTCTGGTGAGGGTTAAATTAGGAAACTTCCACATTTATTTCCACCGAAAACAACTGAAATCACAGACATGTGCATCAGACCCAGAACAGGTTAGAACTTTGTTACTCAGCATTTTGAAGGTTTGTCCTGTTTCAACCTCAGACTTTTAATTTGGTGCTTCTGACTGTTTTGGTAAGATTGAACATTATGGTGAGAGCGAGACACGTGTAAGGCCCTCAGAAAGAAGATTGTAGCAGGTGAGGAGCCAAATAATAACTTTATTTATAAGCGCTTTCATACAAAGCACTGAACAATTACAAGGAGATTAAAAGACAAATGAAAACAGTAAAGATAAAAACACAAATATAAAACAAACAGATATAATAGATAGAAACAGATAAACCAACAGAAGATAAAGTTTGCTATGAGTAGGACAGAGTAAACAAGTGGGCCTTTAACTTAACTTTAAAAACACCAACAGAACCTGCCTGCCTGATGTCCTGAGGTTGTTTCACAGGGAAGGGGCTCAAATCGAGAAGGCACGCTCGCCAGCAAATACATGGAAAAGAATCTCAGCATTTTTTAAGCATAAAATTTGCCTAATTTTTTCCATGTCTCTCAGATGATAAAAGGTAGTCTCAGTCACTTCCTTCAAACGAGGCTCAAAAGTGAGCACAGGGTCAAACCACACCCCCAACTTTTTATCACGTGGTCGTCAATCTTAAGGGTAAGATTTAGAAGCGAGTGTAGCCGTTTCTGAGGTCCAATTACCATAAAGTCTGTCTTGTCTGTGTTAAGAAGCAAGAAGTTATTAGACAACCAGCCCCTAATGGCTGACAGACAGACCTCTAATTGCAAGTCTGCAGTGTTGTCTCCAGTGAAGGGTATGTATCGCTGCAGAACGTCAGCATAGCTATGAAAGGTAACTTTAAATGAACACAAAAGGGGACCAAGAGGAAGAAGATAGAGAGAAAATAGCAGTGAAATAAAAACAGATTCTTGAGGGACTCCATGCCTCACAGCACAAGACTCAGGATCTCATCTTTAAAACAAACATACAGAGATCTGTCAGGCAGATTATACATAGAGGTTGTTACATGTACAGGTGCTGCCACACAAGCAAGTTCACCCTGAGAGCAGATCACAAGATGCTAAAATAAAAAAAATAAAAAACCCGAAGGCAGGATCCCTCCACTGTTTTATATTCTCAGGAAAAATCACTGTCTTTGGACAGATGAGTCTAAAGTTGCATTATGGGGACAGCAGAACAGAGGACATGTCTGGCAAATGCAAGATTCCAAGAGAATAACCTCCGACCAGCTGTGAGGCATGGAGGTGGAAGTGTCATGGTTGAGGATGATTTGCAACAGCGAGATCCGACCTGCTTCCTATTACAAAATCCACCATCTACTGTATATCAGGGGATGAAAAGGAACAGAACGCAGAGAGCTTCATGGATTAGATCTGTTGAGTTTTAAAAACAAAATCTGTCCATATTAATGGCAGACAGAGCACAAACTACAGGGCTTGGCTGCACAAGGACTCCCTCTCCTTTCCAGGCTTTCAATGTGCTAAAGCATCACCAACAAACCAAAGAGAATGCAATGATCATAGAGCACCGACATGTTTTATAAAATTGATGAGGAGTGACAAAACTACAATGATTGGCTTAAAAAGTGAGAGGGGTGGAGCTGATTGGTTACTACAGAGATGTAGAGAGGAGTCTCTGGGTCGTAGATATGAAATACAACTTCATCTCTGAAAATTAGGTTATATAATCTGGATTGCAGCTGGTCAGCCTGTGCTGCCCTTCAGATAAATGTTGACGTCAACAACTTTATCAATGAAAAGAAAGATTATGGTTCCTGAAAATTTATCCTAATGGTAACATATATGGAAGAAAAAGAATAGGTCCAAGAATGGAGCCTTGGGGAAGCCCAGAACTCAAAGGAGCTGAAGATGAGGTGAATTCACCTAGCTGCACAGAAAAGCTCCAATCAGTCAAATAAGACTGGAACCATGACAGAGCAGATCCTGTAATGCCCACCCACTGCTCAAGTCGCGCTAAAAGAATCCCATGGTCCACAAAGGCAGCTGTTAGATCAAGGAGCACTAGCATAGCAGGATTTCCTGAGTCAACAGTCACCATTAAATCATTAAAAACTCTCAACAGTGCTGCCTCAGTGCTATGAAAAGGTTTGAAGCCAGATTGAAACTTCTCATATTTATCATTGGCCACTAAGAATGATTGAATCTGGATTAAAAAAAAAAACTTTCTCTAAAATTTTAGATAAAAACGGCAATTTAGAGATTGGCCTAAAGTTGGACAACACAGAGGGATCTAGATTTTTCTTTTTTAATCAGAGGTTGTACAACAGCATGTTTAAGAGCAGTTGGGACACATCCGGTACTAAGAGAGGAATTAACAAATAAAAGTATGACAGAGCCCACCGTAGTAAATACCTCTTTAAAGGCATACTTTGCAACATTTTTCAGTTAATTAATGTGTTCCATACCGTTTTGGATGATTAAATGAGTCATTTCAGGTCGAACAAAGGTTTTCTCGGCCGCCCTGGTGGTCTGTGGGGGAATTACCGCACTTGCCCTCGGCCCGCACACACAGGCTCAGAAGTCTCGTGCAAGACCGCGAGAGTCGGTCTTGCTTTACGGCGAGAACTCCATGTGTTTTTGCCCTGCCATTCACTATATGCACGCGCGAAAGCAACAACAAAGAACCGCGTGTTAACGACAAATAAACATGCAAGCATATTGAGTTTTTTTTATTATTATTATGATTTTTTTTTTTTATGTTGGCGAGGCGGCCGATAGCGCTGCGGGAAACCCTGATGTTCATACTTTCACTGTGTTAGTCATTGTTTGTACTACTGTTTTTTCGACTTTTAGTTGCGTTCGCCTGTCTGCTAAGCTCAAAACAACCGCGCCTGGCTTGACGGAGGAACCAAAACAGCTGAGCATCTTTACGACAGTGCACTTTTACTTTCGCCCTCTGGGGGGAGCCTCGCTGGAAAATCAACCCCGGTTGCATAGTATACCTTTAAAAAGACGAGAGGGGATGCTGTGCTGAGGGACAGTTTGTAGGTCGGAGATACTGAACTATACTGGCCAGTGAGGAGAGACACACAGGTTCAAACTGATCAAAAACAGCATTTAAAGGAGGAACGGTGAGGTCGAGGCTAGGGCCTACGGAAGAGAAGGCAGATGGCCTAAGAGCTGTTTCCTGTTTCACCTTGCCTTCGTTTGGACACCTCATCGGCTCTCTTCATCCAGGTTGCGACCTGGACTGTTCTGACTTTGATTTCTGCCCTGCCTGTAGACCCGTCTGTCTCTTGCTGCCGGCCTTCTCTGCGTACGACCCTAGTTTGTCTCACGGATTTAGCCTCCTGCATTCTGCTCCATCTGCTTCAGGGTTTGTCCTGCTTCGTATTACCTACCATCATCCGTTGGGAGCAACCTGCGTTCAGCCCTGTCTATAACCTGATACTTTCCTGACTGTCTCTGCCTGCACCTATTTATTTATTTTTTTAATAATAAACATTGTAAAACACAGCGCCGTGTCTGGTTCGAATATCGGGTTCTGTTTAGCCAGACAGGAGGCTGGAGAGGTGGAGTAAGATGAGTCTGCCATGATTGGATGTTAGCAGAACAAGAAGGCCTTTTTTTTCTGAACTCCATCAAACGCTGAACACCCCAGGCTGGATAAGAGCCAAAGACAAGAGCTCCTCTAACCTTTCAACGAAAGAGGGGATGAGCGAGAGGTTTAATTCAATACGAATCTGGATTCTGCCTCTGCAGCTTTGACGTTACAGACAGACACAGTGCTGATGGTCGAGGCTTGTTCTACTCTTTAACTGCTGGCTCTGTGCTGCTTATTGCATTAAACAAAATTAGCACAGAATGTTTGGTGAGATTTTTTTCTGGCTAAGATCATCAAATATTGCCTTTTACATCAATTCTGTCTTCCAGGATATCCTTTAATAATTTTTGGGGTACTTGGACACTTCATTTACAAAACAATAATTTTTTGTAAGTAACCTTGTTACTTTAAAAAAAAAATTTACTTAGAAAAATGAAATCACCTCAAAATAAAATAATTAGCTAGGACTTAAAAATGAATGTCAGGGTTTAGTTGGTGCTGAGTGATGCTAAAATGTGAGCAGCACTGTTGCAACCAAGTGGCCCATTTTTCCGGGTGATCGCTTCCTGTTAGTGTCAGCAGCGATTAATGAGGGGTTGGGAGCGAGTGGCGAGCCAGGTGTTAGGGCCACAGTTAGGCAGGAACAAAGAGGCCACTAGCACTGACCCGCAACAGATTTAAAAGGAATCTATTCACACTCATGGTTGACGTTACATTTTCCAAACTCGGAACTGAATTAAAATTCCCATGAACTAGTTCATGTTTAGTTTTATAATAAATAAAAACTAGCCTTTGTGGTTTCTTCTTTTCTATTGAAACCACATGTAATCTCCTTTAACAGGGCCGAATTCAAATTAATATTGATCTCATTCAGATAGTTTTTATTTAAAACAAGGATTAAACAGAACTTATTAAAGCAGGTTTTTTTTTTTTTTACTTTGGCCACTTTAAAGGCAGGCATTAGGAGTTTTGCGCTCTCTTCCAGCATGATCTGAAACCTGGGCTCATAAAGGAAATGGAGAATCTTAAAGTTGACATACAAACCGGATAGAAATGCAGCAAAGTTTTTGTCTGACTCTCTTATCTGTGCTGTGCCAGCAGGTTAATGTTAGAATGCTTTCCGTGTCTGGAGCACACTACTGCTGGGTGGTTGCACAGCCTGGCGTGCAGACACAACTCATTACATGCCTTTACGCATCCATTTGCCTCAGCTGAGGAGCAAATCCAAAATCATGCATGTTTGGCTAAATGGAGTTTCCAAATTGCATTAAGGTGAGTATGTGTAGCATACATCTATTTGTTGGCCCTGGGAGATAATGGTGGTCCTGAGTGCACCCCACCACAATAAAGATTAAAAATGCCATTTTGAGTTTTTTTTCTTCCATAATCCCAACTGTGAGGGATAGAGCGAGAAACTAGAGAGAAATAGCCCAGCTTTAAAAACATAAAATAACGAAAGGACAAATATTTTAAAGGGAATGGGATCGAGACTCAGCCAAAAATGCATCATAGCTTTGGCTTTGTGCCTCAAGAGATGCACTAAGGCAGAGTTTCTTAACCCTGGTCCTCAGGGCCCATTTTTTTCATGTTTTAGATGCACATCCAGCACACCTGATTCAAATGATTGCATTACTTGGTCCTGCTGGAGGTTCTCCTCGCTGTTAAAGTGTAGTTTTCTTCTCCACTGTCGCTTCATGCATGCTCAGTATGAGGGATTGCTGCAAAGCCATCAACAATGCAGACGACTGTCCACTGTGGCTCTACGCTCTTTCAGGAGGAGTGAATGCTGCTTGGAGAGACTTGATGCAACCTGCTGGGTTTCCTTAGAGAGGAAACTTTCTGACCAACCTGTCTGGAGGAAACACCTAAAGCATGCAGGACAGTGGGCCAGGAGGACCAGGATTGAGAAAACCTGCTCTGGGGAATCATAAGGAAGGATAATGGATAGCACAGGCATTTAAAGGTAATCTCTGTGGCAGTGTAATAATGGAGTATGGAACCTCCCAAAGCAGAAAGTTAACCCTACTGGAGAAATGTGTAAGAGATAGAGGTATTACATACTAGCAATGCCATGGCTTGAATATCTAAGGGGTGAACACAACATTCTCCAACAACAGGTATTAGCATATATAATGCTGTGTACACTGTACAGGCTCCATTCTGTTAGAGCACCTGAAAAACTGGGTCAGCCTTTCTGGTACAACTAGTTTAAATCCTACTTAAAGGACAGGGACTTTTTTGAGTCAATAGTTGACTTTACATCAGAGATGACAAATATCACATGTGGGGTTTCTCAAGAGTCCATCCTCGGGCCCCTCCTATTCAACATCTACACGCTCCCTCTAAAAAACACACACAAAACCCCATCAGGTACCTTAACTATGCAGACGACACACAGCTCTACGCCACCATGCCACCAGGTGACTATGAACCCATTCAAGCACTGAATAAATGCTTAGAAGAAATCAATGCATGGATGTGCCAGTTCTACAATCCATACTGGCTCCCTGTATCTCAGAGAATAGACTTTAAAATACTTCTGTTAGTCTATGAATCCCTGAACGGCTTAGCACCAAAATACATTGCAGACTTGTTGTCAGAGTATCAACCCTCCAGACCACACATGTCTTCTAGCTGAAACAGCACACGTTACCGAGAAATTCATTGGTGAAGATCTTAAAGTGGTTGATCAAACGCCATAAATTCCTAATTTTGAAAGAAGCCCTGCGGGGAACATCCAACATCCATATGATAGCATGAATCAATGAATTTATTTCAGACAGACATAGAAAAGAAGGTCCAGCATTATAGCAGCCTAAAAGCGTATGAACAAAATGTGTCCTGGAAGGGTATTGACAGGATAATAAGGCCAGAGCAGCCATGCAAACTATTGGTTGATGTTGCTAAAGATTCAAAGACCACACTTACAAACTTATGCAACACCTAATTAACTACAACTCAAAATCATGCATTGGTTTCACTCATTAGGTGTACTCAATCCCCCAGTCTCACATAATCCCAAAATCTGAACCTAAAAAAACTCTGATAAGAAGAGTTCATAAGGCTGTCTGATGTCTGATGCATCTACAAAGTTCCATCTGTGCTTGGTTACCATCCGTCATTACTCTGACTACCTGCTGGACTATTGAGCAATTCAATTAACCTGCTAATGATGCTGCCCTTAAAGCTATAGTTGTTAATCCTGTTCAGACACACTTTTTATTAATACTGGGTGAAATGGTCCTTCCATCCTGACAGTATTTAATACATTATATATTCCTAAAAAGGAGGTTATAAATTAGATCTCTTGGAAAGCTGCAAGCTTGTAAAAATGTATCCGGTTAGCTTAACGGTTAGCTGAGCGGATAGCTTAGCAGTTAGCTTCGGTGTCATTGTAGCTCTGGTGCTCTCCCCGTAGACTTTAAACATGCCTGACAGTCACAAGAAGCAAACCGTGTTCATGTTTATGAGAAGAAGAGGAAGGCCACAGTAGAAAGAGATAAGTACAGAGTTGATTTGGGAGACTTTTTTTACGTGATATCCCTACGGAGCGGAAGGGCAGGTAAGACGGTCTTGAGCAGTTATCCAAAAAGAGACTTAGGGAAACTTCCAGAACAATCGCAGACTGTAGCTTTAATGCACGGCACAATGTGTGGAGAGAACTAAACACGGCATCAGTACATCTTACCAGAGCAACACCTCATACCAACTGTCAGGCATTCTGTGGGAGGGCTGAAGATTTGGTAGCCAAAGGCACCTTGTAGTTTTTTTAGTCGACCATAAACTCTGCGGTATATTAAAATATTCCAGAGTCAGATGTGATCCATGTGTCTGGTATCAGAGCCATGGACCAGTCTTTGGTCATTAACTGGACAAATCTCAACCACAGCAGCTGATCTATGACAGAATGTCTCACAAAAAATAAATAAAAAATAAAAATCAAGGTAGTACAGCAGCTAAGCTCAGTTCCTATGGTTTAAAGTCTTTTTAATTAAATGCTAGAAAAAAGTTGGTAAATAGTAAATGACCTGTACTTGCAGTGTTTCACATTACATTCATTTAAGTGAGCTACATTGTAGCCACAGCTGCCCTGGGGGAGACTGACCGAGCGAGGCTGCCAGACAATCGGTGCCACCTCTGACCACCAATAGCAGGCAAGGCGGGTGAAGAGTCTTGCCCAAGGACACAACGACTGAGACAGACAGAGCTGGGGTTCCAACCAGCAACTTACCGATTACAGGACGAACTTGTAGCTCCTGAGCCACTGTCGGCCCTTTCTTTTTCTGAATATCTTGACTTTAAAACTGTGATTTCTGATTTTAACCGCTCTTCTTTTTGCGCCTATTCATCAACATACCGACAAATAAAGAAATATTGTAACCACAACAGTCAAAGTATTCTCTCATTTTAACTGCAGCATCATAATAACGGTTAATTTTCAGTTTAAATAAAAGCAGTTAGATCATTATACACATTTTCAGCATGTTCTGAAATGTAAAACTACAGAAATAAAATATAGGGTACCGCTGCAAGTAAAACCAATGTTTTTTCACTAAACAGTAATAAATGAATACGTTTTAAAAGCAGTGACTCGAGACTAATTTTACATGACTGGATAACTGTTTGGGGCTGAATGAAATTGGGATAAGTCACACTCTTGATGAAAAATGCATAAATACGCGGGATCTAAATCTTTTGACAAATACACCCCCCTCCGACTGTCTGTTTGGAGACGTTTTCCCAGCGGAGCAGGACACGTGGAAACAGATCCGTCATGATCAGAGGGAAGGAGAGTTAAACACACTAGTGAGCGGGCGTTAATAATGAAAGGCGTCGCTGCAGCTCCACATTTAAAATGCATGTGGGCTCGGCACAGCTGGAGCTTCTGGTGAGAGATGGAGAGGGAAATGGGAACAGCCCGGGCCTGCAGAGATGGGGTGCATTAGTATCTGATGTCCTCCTTTCGTGACAACACTTTTATCATTCCCAGCAGCTCAAGCAGAATATACCGCTGAAAATCACCTGAAGGAACACGCAGGTCCCTTTGCTGTTTTACAATCTCAATTTTTCTTGGTGTTTTATATAAACTTGACGACTGGTCATGTGTCCAAACTGAAACCTAGTTTGCAGCACGACGCCTTGGCTTTGTAAAATGTTACTATGTCATCATAAACAATAGAAATACAAGCAATATAACTTTCTTTGGTCCCAGTGACTCCATCTGTCCCTGCAGTTCAGCTGCACGGATAACAGGGAGAGCTCTTGTGCTTCCATCCCTCTGCATGTTTCAGTGAAAGTAGGCCAAAGAGGAGGAGAGAGTGGGCCAACTAAGCCCAGCACACATAATCCGGCTAGGCCGCATCACATAATATATGTCATGATAGATCAAACCAACAGAGACGCATCACCAAAATTTACTTTGTTTCACGTCACGGCGGTGGTTGTTAAGCCTCCAGCTCATGCTTTCATGCTCAAGCCCAGTCATATGCTCCGTTGTGGTTAGTTTTGGAAAAGCATCTGTCTTGATCAGGAGATAAACATGCTAAATAATTCCTTTGTAACATCAGCTTTTAGCTTCTCATTGATCTCACTCAGTATTGATTAATTTATCTCTATATGGCCTGGATGAGGAGCCGTTCGTTAAAGTCCGGAAGCGATCAAATTTATTGCTTTGTGGCAATAAATCTGAGCCACTATATTAATAGGTGAGTGATAAATCTAGACAAATATGTTGTGATCCTTCCACAAAGCATGAATGCAAGAAATCACAGAGGATTTATGGCATTGCTCTTTAAATTATATTTATTTAAACAAAAATTGGCATGGTGAAAAAAAGAAAAATGGTATCCTTATTTAATATTCTGTGGCAGCACCGTCTGAGACAGTAACTGTCAACAAGTGATCCCTGTCTGTCCAATAATCAGTCTTGGACCATTTAAGAGTTGTTAATTTTTTTCCTAGCCATTCTTTGGCGCTTTTAGAAGAATGTTTTGGATCTTTATTTTTGCTGGAGGACCCATGAACAGAACTCAGGCTGAGGTTTCTGACACTAGCTGTACGTTTCATTGCAGGATGTCCAACTATTGATCTGATCCACCTGGGATTGCTCTCACTGTTGTGTCCACGCCCTAGGGGTTGGAAACAGTTCCCTGAATTTTATGTGGTCAGGAGATGATTGGAGTGTCTGACTTGGACTCAAGTGTCAGGGATCTGGGTGGTGTTGAGTTATTTTGGTGTTTGTCTTCCACTGGCCAGCGGACCTCCCTGGGAGATGGGGCTGAGCTCCTCAGCTGAAGCTTAAAAGGAGCTGGAGAGTCCAGTCTGTGTTGTTACCTCCTAAACTGTCCCCTGGATCCACCCTGGCCACAGCCTGTTTGTACCACTGCATTCAGTAAAGGAGTACAGAACCATCAGCACATGAACTAACAGACTCAAAGACAGCTTCTTCCCATGAGTTGTGAAGGCCATCACTCCCCTTCAGACTTTCACTTTCACTATTTACCACACTTCACTGCTCCAACTCTGAAAAAAAGTTTTTATTGTGTCGTTTTTACTCCTTTATGTCGTAAAAGCTGTGCTATCCTGAACTAAACTTTGTTCCTGTGGGTTTTTTTTTTTTTTGGCAATAAAGACAATTTTGATGCAGATTCTGAATCTGCTTGGAGAAAATCTGGTGTCAGTAACCTTTAATGTGGATATCGATAAGCTTCTTTCAGAGCTTACCTTCACTTTCTCTCGTCCACATTCAGAGTGGCCAGGTAACCTGGCCAGTCAGGTTTATAATGTGTAGCTGTCTACGTTCTGCACATTATCAATCCGGGTCTGCTCCCATCCAATCCGTCCGGGGAAAGGAGGGACGTTCAGCCGAACTTTCCGAGCTGACTCCTTGTGCCCTCCTACCAAAGGATGGTTCTAGCCAATCACGGAAATTATGTAAGCCGCAGGCGCCATGAGAAACCACAACAAGTTAGGCTTGTCAAGGTGCGCTTATTTGGACAGAGACACTCAGATTGTGTGATGGCAGCAGCTACGTGTGCGTCCTCCCCCGCTGCCATGTTGGTGTTGGTTCGGCTGTGGGCTCAGCAGCTCTTGCATTCGTCCCAGATGTATGTCCCGCCTTAAACTACAATACTGCAACGGGATTGGATGGATTCTTGTGTGTTTGTGTGTTTCCTTTAAATCATCTGAATGGCTAATTAAATGCTTGAAGTCTCTAAAGGGGTCCAAACAAGGCTGTCCAGTCTACTGAGACATAAAATGCTCCTAATTATTCAGCTTTTCAGAAAAAAAACGGATGCAAACAAATTTGTCCATATCTGTGGATGAAGAAACTGAAAAATAATCAAAAGGAAGTCTCTGCTGTCTGAACAACAGGCAGGGATGTTTTTTTTATGTAAAACAGCAATCTATCATTGCAATACCAACAAATAGATGCTACATCTGAGACCAAACATCCTTTGCAGAATGTCCTCTGTGGAGCAACAAGGCAGTTAGAAAGATCCCAAGTCTCCAAACATCTTTATGCATATTTGTGTCTGTTTGTCAGACATGCAGCCTGCTTATAAAAGGAATACGACACGTCGCACTTTTACACCAACATTAATTCTGCACTCCTGCTTTAACTTTTATTTAGGTAGAGGAATATTTTCCAGGAGAGGATGATAAAAGAGGTTTAAAATTGTGAAGCATAAACTGACATTGTCAGAATGCTGAACTTGATGACGAGCTTTATGGTTATTCTGCATATGTCTAGCGTTGAGTCTTCAGCTCCTTGCCCCAACAGAGAAGAAGCAAAAGGCCAACGGCTCCAAACATCGCAGCCCCTGATTCCTGGACAGTGTGTGAAAAAATAAACAGTGGGTCGTGGCCGTTCAAACTGAACCTGGTTCTGGTTCCTGCTACAGAGGAGTTTTCCTCTCCACTGTCGCTTCATGCATGCTCAGTATGAGGGATTGCTGCAAAACCATCAACACAACACAATGCCAACGACTGTCCCCTGTGGCTCCTTGGTTATCCAGGAGGAGTGAAAGCTGCAAGTCAATGACTCGATGCAATCCACTGGGTTTCCCTAGATAGAAAACCTTTAATCTGTCTGGATGATTCGGTAGAACTGAGGGTAAATTGTTTTGAGATGACATGTGCTGGGAACTGAATTTTGATTGATGATAACTTGACTTTTAAGGAAAAGTAATCAGTATATCTGAACAAATGTGTGTATTAGAGATTTTAATCACTTGCTAATATTTTACTGCAAAATAAAAATAGGTGGAAATTTCTTTTTTTTTTCTTTTTTCACCTGTAATGGACTACGGTGATGTGGTTTGTGTTAATGCTTCCCTTCACTGTCTCCAGATGCTAGACGGTAACTGAGATTCATTATTTACCCCCAGACTCATCACTGAATACTCTATGCTAACGTGAACTGGCTGTCCCTGAGTGGCCGTCGTCTCAGTCATTTATAAAACCATTTTAGACCCTCATCTTACCTGTCTTGTCTTTGAGCAAAGAAAAAAAAAAAAAGGATGCCACAATCTATAATCACTGGATTTTCTGCAGCTTTTTTCTCCCAAAGTTCGAACTAAAGTAGACATGAAATCATTCCAGTTTTCTGCTCCTAATACTCGAAATCAACCACCAACGGATCTTCTTCTGCTGCCTTGTTGGCCAGGTCTCTCTTGTAAAATAAATATTTTATCTTGATGGGATTAACCTTGTTAAATGAAGGCTAAATAGGGAAACAAAATGAGCAAGTGAAAACCAACGTCGGGGAAACGGCCAGCAGCCCCAACCAGCTTACTCCGTCTTCGGATGATTAAATATTCCAGGCTCGCATTGTCTCAATCGCTAATCTTCTGGACATTTTACAAGAGATTCTGTCTGGAACAGCCCTGCAGGTCTGGAGCACATGCTGCAGACGCTCTGCAACATTTGAGGACCTCCAAATCGTTTTAGACTTTTACATTAATGCCCTTGTTTTCTCTTGTTGCGGACTGGATTTGTGTATGTGATCATCAGTTAAAGATTGACTAAGCAGACACAACATGGACTAAAGCTACTGATCCCCTTGGGAAATCAAATATGCTTCAGTGAATATATGCGACAGCAAACCTTATGCATCAGTGGACAATGAGACTCCATGACATGTTGCCTGCAGTGTGTTTGAGCTTTGAAGTATTTACCAGGACGTCATCTATGTTTATCAAAACCTTTACACTTTGGTTGTTGTTTTTTTCCTTTTGCTCAGTGTTCCCATGTTCCAAATACACAACACAGAGTGAATAAGGAGCCCATGTAATGATGGAGAAATGAGTTTCTGTTTCAGTCATGTGCTTCAACTCTTTTGCTCTTCAAATGGATTATTTATCAGCACACAGAAAAAAAACAAGCCTCCAGGGTAAGACTGCTCTCTGTTGCATCATGATTCTGCACATTTGCATTCAGAGATTACTAAAAGTGTCACCAGAAGCGCATTATGTTGATTACACACACACATACACACACACACAGTGAACCAAAATGTTAAATGAATCGAACGGATCAGGAGCAGAAAAACAATCATTTAGCCCTACAGCAATAGCCAGCAACCACCACAGCAGACAGGAGCCAAGTTGCAGGACATACATGGATGCCCATGGGACAGAACAGCCCATAATAGCATGTTGTAAGGTACAGGTGGGCAGAGCGTACATGGATAACCATAAAGTAACAGAAATAAGGTGTGCAGGAACATCAGTGCTGGACATAGGAGGAAAGTCCCCAAAGTCAAACTGGGAGAAATCAGATGCACAAAGGATTCAGACTGACAGACTGAAAGCACGTGCAGAGACATTTTATTTCTAAAAGAAAATCCAGCAGGATATATTTAAGCTTTTGTAGACTCTCTTTTCTTGGCATTTTGCTGCAAAATTTGTAAATGAAATAAATCAATGCTGCATAACAATCAGTGGTGACTTACAGAATCTTCTGCAAAGCTGAGAACACAGAATACATTATTTTAGTATTTTCACTAAGTTGAAGCAGTACAGTAATACTATACTGTTACCAATATTAATATTAATATACCATGAGCAGATAATGTTAACAATGGCCTGAATTCTACCCTAATAAAAATTGAAAAGACAAATAAATAACATGGCATTCAGGATGGCATGAGGGCTAAGCGGAGGAGGGGGGAGGGCTTAGAGGGGGGAGGGCGGTGCCGCGTTCTCACAAGAACCCAAATAAATGCTCGTCAAATGCCATGACAGTTTTTAGGGGACTTGATGGCAAAGACGGTAATTCTTATTTTTAAATATTGATGAAAGAAGAAAAAGAAACTGAGTTCCAGCAGATTGGGCTATTTTTGTTATCCAGGAAAAAGGGCAGGGGTCTATCAGTGCATGTGTCTGCATTCAGGTGAGACAATCGATTCTAGGAACAATGTCACGGATTTTAGGGAAAAAGAGTTCAGCCCGAACAACTGAGAAACTGTTTATATGCAGAAACCCACACCCTAACCCATAACCTAGCCAGTAGCAGTACATGCCTAACTCTGCCTTCATCTAAACTCAGTCAAATCCTTACCCCTATCCCCTAATCCCAAAATAATCTTCCACTCTATTAGGACCAAGTTCGGATCTCACAAATACTGTCTGACTCTGCATCTCCTACAGATGACAATGACCATATCTAGAGTATTTCCCCTTGTAACAGCTAGATGGTGGGAGGATCTGCCAGTTCCCAGGTCTACCTTTAAAAAATCTTCTGAAGACTTATGTCCTCTGTACTTATGTCCTCTGAGAACACCACTGTCTTCATCCCTTTAAATGTCCAGCATGACCGACATGCTTTCCCTTCCCTTTCTTGCTGAACTTTCCCAGTATTTGTGAGTTCACAAACACAGGAGAACCCATCTTGTCCCGCCTCTGCCGTCCGAGCAGCAACCTAGCCCAAGACGCCCTGTCACGCTGCATTATTATGATTTAAGGCGGGACGTGTCCTGCCCACAGCTGAAACAACATAAACATGGCAGCGCAGGAGGACGCAGGCGTAGCTGCTGCTCTCACATCTGTTTTCTCAGGATCTACGATTTCATCTTTGAAAGAAGAACAGCATTTTTTGATGGGAGAGATGTGTGTACTTAAAAAAGTAATTCAAGGTTGAGTCCGATACACTGTTGTGCTGTCTACTGTTGATGGAAAGGCAGAGCGCCTCTTGGTTCCTAGCATTTTAAGTCTATAGCTGTGTCTCAATTTGCAGGCTGCGTCCTTCGAAGGACGCATTTTAAGGCCGGTTACGTCACAACGATGCGCGGAGGCTGTCCCGTTTGGCAAAAATTCTGAGGATGCTTAAAATGCAGCTTTCGAATGCGTCCTCCTTTTCCCCGAATTCTGAGGATGCACCACTACCATCCTTAGTGGCCTCGCCTGCCATAAGATTTCCCGAGGTGCTTTGCGCGCTTTTTTAGTGATCGTGAAAGTAGTGATTTAAGTCAGTTATTTACAGGGTTTGTACACATTTAACTATTCAATTAAAATTACTAAAGTTACAAACATAAGCTTATATCAAGTCTTACAAATAAATATAAAACTTTATATTTAAACATATTCGTCAATCTACTGACAAGCGTTTGTTTAATAACTGGTATATTTAAATGTTCACTTATATACAGAAAGGCTATAATTTATTTACTTTCTTTTACTTTTTTTTTTAGGTATCACATTACACATGTCAGCTTAAATAATAATACATATGATTTAGCAATGGTATCAAGGTGTTACACGATTGTATCTGTTGCTTTATGTCTGTTGGTTGTGCTGTTCTTTTTGTGTCTCTTTCCAGGTGATGGAGCAGACAGAGGAAGTTTTATCATTCTCTTCCTTTTATCTCTTCTTTCTTTCACCTCTTCTTTCTCTTTTTTTTTTCTCTTCTTGTTTTTCTTTTACTCTCCTACTTTCCCATTGTAGTGTCCATATAATTTGAAATTCTCCCTGCAGGAATCACAATAAAGCTATTTACACGCACAAATCAAGCGGAGCATTATGGCGAAAGCTGTTTGCTCCACTTGTGAAAGTAAAATCTGTCGAGCTCTATTTGGCATTAAGATATCAATTTTTATTGCCACATTGCTAGACAGGACACTGGGGAAAAAAAAATAAAAAATAAATAAAAAAAAATAATAACTGGTATATTATGATCAGTAGCAGGCCCCTGGGTGAAAATAATAGCAGGTAAATGTTACCTCTCTACTGCACTCTCCCAGTCTGAGAAAAATTCATCGCCGGTTTTGCTGCCGCCGAAGCCGTCTAAACCGACTGTCCTCCTCCAATAACAAGTAAATAAAAAAAATTAAAAAAAAATTCCATATCCATTTTTTCGTCATCTGGCGCTGTTTTTCCCGGGCTTGGGGTAGACATGATGACGTCGTGTCGCAACCAGGAAGTGCTTCAAAGGCTAGACCATTTACCAACTCAACCATTTACCAACGGTTGAGGATCCTCCGGAGCATCCTCCGATGGCTGGGTCCTCCTAAGGCTGTGTAGGCTGGGTCCTTCGAAGGACGCAGCCTACGAATTGAGACACAGCTTATGTCTAAGGCCACCTCCTACTACTCCACAAAAAACACCTATTTCAGCTGATAGTATCCAGGATCTCCATCCTTCTCCTAATAAAGACCATACGAAGCACCGTGGGAATTGTGCGGCACTTTCGGTACTGAAGAAGAAGGCCAGGTCTGCCCAGTCATCTCTCCTTCCAATCATTACTTGAATGATGCTAAAATCCCTCTGCTTGCAACATCAACGTATTCCCCAACCTGTGTATAACATTAGACTTTTTCTGGTCAAGATCAATGACCTCATCCTGGCCATTCGGTTACAAACAGCAACGACGCATGCTGAGGTTCACAACAAAACAACATCAACTGCAACAAGCAAAGCTACAGCTAGCGAAGCAAGCTAGCTGTTTGCCACGGCAACAGCCAATGGGGATCCTTAATAAAAATTACAAATTACAGCCCCTTAGTTCCAAACCCCAGAGCTTCTGTTTCATGACTTCGTCTCATGGTCCAATCAGTGTAAACAACAAAGACGATCGATAAGACGCAGACGTAGCTATGGAAGCTTCCAGCCTTCACTGGAAATGACTGTTTGCTAAACACACCACTCTTGGTTTTGCTTCTACAGGGACTGGATGACCGGTAAGAGTGGCTGTGGTGCCACATACTCCCGATGCATCCTAACTTGTTTTTCCCGTGTTCACAAATCACATTTGGATTAGACTACCTCCTGGAGCCAACGTTTAACAACCAAGCAGAGCTTCATTTCCAAAACCCTGGTACAAAGTAATTTTCCAATGGCTGGAACACCCTCTTAAGCCCTCCTGCCCTGGGACCAGCATATTAGTCTGGAACTCCACCAGCTTTGTCTGGTCCTCCATGGGACATAGAAGAAGGGTTTCCTGCTGAAAGCTTTTCAATCGTGTTGGCATCATCTGCAAAAGATAAGGAACTATTCATTCTTAGCCTGGACCTCAAAGTTTGATTAAGGAGTTCCTTAAAGTGGTCCTTCCACAGTTTGGCAAGCTTTCTCTTATGAGAGGCTGAATAACTTGCTAGAACATTTTGAGTCCTTCTCCATTGCCCTGTTTGGACTTGTTTCTAACATCTACCCCGGGGTAACCTGATGGATACGGAGAGCACTAAACACGGTAGTGAATGCTCTCACAATGGACGGTGAAAACCGTGGTTAACATTTATCTATTAATGTTGTAGCAGATTTCCTAGCACTGTTGCCGTACTGCAAGGAGGTCTCGAGTATGAATCCTGGCCTGGGGTCTTTCTGCATTGAGTTTAGAGATTCTCCTTGTGCATGTGCAGGTTCTCTCCTGGTACTCTGGCTTCTTCCCACAGTCCAAAAATAGGATTGTTTGGTAAAGTGGTTTCTCTAAACTGCCTTTACAAATGAGTCAGTGCGTGGTTGTTGGTGCTGTACGACACCAATGTCTTGTGATCACTTCTTGCCAAATGCTTGCAGTTTTCACCCCGCCCCCCCATGAAAACTGTGTCTGTTTTTGTTACTCTTCTTTCTCTTGTGTTAGTGTCTAATTCATAATTTAGATTTTTAGCTAAGTTAGAATTGGCAAACATAGTTCACAATCCTGACTGGCGACGCTTTAGAATCACACATCAGTTTGAGCAGAACTTGTTCACTTAAACTTCTGATATTAAACAGTTCTAAATAAATACAAACTGGGTTTATAAACTGAAAATGCACAAAAATGGCTCTCAAGACTAATCAATGCAATCACGTAATTGCATTGAGCCACAGCCTAATGAAAGAAATTAAATCCATAGAAGGATAAGAGATTAGGGTCAAAAATATTGATACTAAAACACTGTATCCTGAAATAATACTAAATTGTCATGGTACTGATACTAAATATTAAGCATACGAGGCAAACAAAGCAGGGAAAACCAAAGATCTTGACAAGCCTGTGTGCAAACAGTGCTTTAAAGGTTTGATTTGTTGTGCTGCTTGGTACTAACCTGTAATTCATGATGAGTTACAGGTTAGTACATTAAAGTTCCCGTTAATAATTTAATATGTTAAATGTATTACTGATGTTAGGGAGACTGCATTAATGTTGTGTGATTAGCTGTGGCTAGCATGCTACTAGGAATGTGTTATATTTGGGTTATTTATTAACTATTTATTTGCACACTTATCTAACTAGCGTTTGTGATTCTGCTGAGAAAGCACGTTCCATGTTGAGATTGAAAAAATTAATTTTTTTATGTTAATAAGATATTTTTTATGCCATTACTTATTTGTCTTTATTTATCCCCGTGGTATCAAAAATGGTATTGAGTATCGAATATTGTCCTGGGTATCCATATCGTGAAATTTTAGTATCGTGTCAACACTATAAGAGCTGACAAGCTAAAGTTGTTCAGTTATTAACACTGAATCTATTTGCTTTTATTGTTTGCTTGGTTGTTGTCTTTTTTCAAATCAGGCTGACTAAAAGCTAAACTAACCTGGTAAATTTAAACATGTAATAAATGTTTTAACTCCATCAGAGAACACCAACCAACTAACTTCAAGCACCAGAAAAAAAAAACGGTTCTAAAGCAAAGACTTGTGGTCCATATGGAACCATATATTTCCAAATTAACGTCAGTAATTTCATCAAAACAGAAAGAATTGGTGCTAAGCAAGCATTTGAAGTGGTTCAGCACAAGAAACCCGTCTGTAAAGATCCACCTGGTGTAACGTAAGACCAGTTTGTCCTGGAAAACCCTAGCAAGAGATGATGTACTCTAAAATCCTCTGTTAACTATTCCAAAGACGGAAGAGAGCATTAATAAATGAGCATTTCATCAAAAATAACCACTGCTTTCAAGATTTATTTAAAACATAAGTTTGGACACGATTTTTTTTAACCAAATAATTTATAATGTCCTACTTACAGGATTTCCTAAGCATTAAATTATGTCTCCTTCTTTACAGACAACTCATTTAACAAAAGAAACGTCACCTTGTGTAGGCCTATAGAACATATTTTATTGCTTTATTTTTTTACTTATAGGCAGCCCTGGATGCACTGAATAACCTTAATATTTTGTTCCTGCGCCTATTCTCATTAGGGCCATATTCCTGGATGCTAAAGAGAGTTACTTTATATGCTCAGTTAACAAGCTGGCAGGCCCCAAAGCTAAAAACCTAAAAATGTAGGCGGATAGGCTCCCATGTTGAAGTAAAATAAACTTGTATAAAACAATACAAATTAACGATACCAATAATAAAAATGCACAAGATGAAGCCAGAATAAATGCATTGATCCCCCCCCCAGCTTCAATTCCTTTAAATCTCTTTTAAAGACTAATCTTTTTAAACATATTGTCTCATCTTTTTAAAAAGATGAGACAAGTAAAAACAAAATTTATTTTGTTTTTACTGTTCTCATATTATGAATTTTACTTTAGATGTTGTAATTTATTGCTTATTTAGCGTTTTTATATCTTTTTCTTCTGTGGACCTGGTCTGTTTGGGTGCGTAAAGTCTCCTATAACTAAAGTTGGACGTTTCTCCCATGCAGGCGTCTTCCTGGTGTAAAAAGCAGATCCAACATTTTTAGTGCAGCTCTCTCCAGGCTCAGACAGGAGCTGCACAGACGCAGGCTTACCTTCAACAGCCCACACCGATGGCAGCATCCACAGAAAACAAACGACATCCATCATGAGAAGCGGTCCAGGCATCTGAGAGCAAAGTTAACAAAAGGAAGCAGAAGCAGGGGGAGGGAGGAAGAAAGCCATGCATCCGTCCAGCAGCCGTCCAGCAGCGGAACACCGGCCGTGAATTCATTCAGAGACATGGAGCGTTATCTCCGGCGTGATGAGCGACAGAAGGGATCATGGCTGGGATCGCTGCTGCTGCGCGGCGGCTTGGGAGCGACCAAGTGGAGGGGGCGGCGAGAGGAAAACAGGAATAAAACCGAACCAGGAACCGGACCCCCAGGAGCCTTTAATAATTAAACTGCTTGATTTTTCTTCACGTGTTTTTATTTTATTTTATTATCTTTCACCTGATATATATATATATATATATATATATATATATATATATATATATATATATATATATATATATATATATATATATATATATAGCTATAGATATATAGATATATAGATATATAGATAGATATAGATATATAGATATAGATAGATGTGTGTGTGTGTGTGTGTGTGTGTGTGTGTGTGTGTGTGTGTGTCTGTGTGTGTGTGTGTGTGTGATGGACTAATATGTTTTGCATTTCTTCTTAAATTTAGCAAATTGCTATTTACTCATTGTGCAGAACCGCCATATTTAACCGCCCTCTGCCAGATTAACAAATTAGAATTGTAAATAAAGTCTAGAAATAAACATAAATAAAGTGCAAGTGTAACAAAAAAACACCTAAATAAACATACAGCCTATGTTCTATAAGCCATGAAACTGTGAATTCACAGTAAAACATGCACACTCACCTTTTTTTTTTTGGTCCTCACTTTACTAGTAAAATGAGCAAAACATGCACAAAAACACATTCAGAAATGAATCAATATAAACAGGTACGCAGTAGGGGGAATATGTATATATATGTGTATATATATATATATATATATATATATATATATATATATATATATATATATATATATATATATATGTGTATATATATATATATATATATATATATATATATATATATATATATATATATATATATATATATATATATATATATATATTGCGGACTGGACCAGGCCGATATCAGCGCCAAGTGGGCCTACTCATGCTCGTACTTGTAAAAACAACGCGCTACTGTATACCAGGCAGGGATGCTAATACATCAAGAGGTTGTTTTGCTGACCCTCCAAAAGAAAAAGAAGGAGAAAAGATAACTGAAGCACTGCATGAATTCGTTGCCCTTGATGATCAGTCATTGTTAGTGGTCAATGATATTGTTAAGTCATTTACATACTCAGTATCGGTACTTGGAATCAGCAAGTGTCTAAACTGAAGTACTATATCGGGAAAGAACTGATATCGGGACATCCCTTTTATATATATATATATATATATATATATATATATATATATATATATATATATATATATATCTTATATATATATATATATATATATATATATATATATATATATATATATAGATATCTATATATATATATATCTATATATCTATCTTCTATCTATATATATCTATATATATATATATATATATATCTATATATATATATACACATAGATATGTATGTATGTCGATATGTATCTATCTATCGATCGTTTTATATAACAACAGAGTACTCTCGTTCGCAGCCTCATGGCGGCCAAACCTAAAGAGACTTTACAGATGATCTACATGAACCGTTTCATAACAGAAAACTGGAAGAAACTGAAGAGCATGAGTCAGACGAAAGATTTGGGAGTAAAGCTGACATTAGACTGGGAGAAGGAAAGGAAGAGACAGAGACAGAAAGAGAGAGAGAGAGACGGAGAGAGGACGGAAAGGAGGGAGGGAGGGAGAGCTCTGGGAGGAAATAGAGCAGAAGAATATGAGCTTGACAAAAAGGAATCCAGCCTGCCTCCAGATGAGTGAGGGCTCCAAAACAAGAGATTAAAGGAGCCCAGGGCTTGTTCCCATGGAAACCTTTGCCCATGGAGATGGCAGCGCGAACGCAGCAGATTGTAGGTCAGACGCGCCATCAGCGGTCCAATCAGATGTAAATCTGTCTTGACTTGAGGATCATAGAATCAGCAGCAAAGCCGGCCGCTCTCAGCTGCTGCTCTCACCGCTGGGCTTCTACTTCCAGGTGCAGAAAGAGCAAAGAGCTTCTTCTGGATCCGCTGAATTCAACAAAGGAAATAAATAAATAAATAAATGTAAGGTGTTGAATTTTTCTGAGTCCTCTAAATAATTACAGGAATTATAGGAGACAAAAAGCAATAATATGGTGTTATGATTTAAATATCTTCAGCTGAACTTGTCGAAAGTCGTGGCCTTAGATGATATTTTGTGATAGCACGGCAACTTGCTGATGGGGTCACAGATCATTCATTCTTTATGGCTAAAAGAAATGGTGTTTGATTTGCAAGCAAACTCCTTTTTATATCAGCTGCCATTAATTATTAAAATTACTCGTGTTTCTTTCACCACATTTCTGTTCTCTCATTTTGTGGTCTTGTTTCATCTTTAATCGGACATGATAGTTTCTGAGCAACAGACCTCAGACAGAACAGAAAGGCATCTGAACGGATCAGACTGCGGGTCAGAGACGACGCGACAGAAACACTGATTCTATTTGTGCTGGGTCACATAAAATATATGCAATACCAGTGTGTACGGAAAACACGAAAGAATTAAAAGGGCTGTGAAAAACTAAACAGAAAAAAACATTCCTCGCATTAAATAAGCAAAGGAAATATAGGAAAGGAAAAAATCAACGTAGAAGCACAGAGATTCAATTAAAGTCACTATATGGCGGCGATTCACAACACATGTAACCTTAAGGCTCTTTACAAAATCAAAATCAATCAAATCATACAAACAGAGAGAAATCAGAACTGTTAAAAATGCTAATAATATATATATATATATATATATAAATATGAGTTTTATATAGATATTTAAACCTCACCAATCAGTCCTCAATGGTTTAAGACATGTTGCCCTCACATCCCACATCATGGAGGTCCTGCAGAGACTCCTGTTGGCCCTCCTGAGCACGCAGACAATCAGCTATCAGGACCTCCTGCAGTTTACTTATTGCTGTGGAGTTGGAGTTAAAGATGCCATCATGCACTTGCTTCAACAAACCCACTGTCATCTAGACAAGGCAGGCGGCACTATGAGGATCATCTGCAGAAATACTCAGATGACTCTGCAGTCGTTGGATGCATCAGAAATGGACAGGAAGCTGAGTGCAGGGAGCCGGCAGTGCTGAGCTTTGTGGCATGGTGTGTAAACAATCATCTCATTCTGAATGTGGATAAAACAAAGGAGACGGATGTAGATTTCAGGAGAAACAGGAATAGTACCAACACTGATACCATCCTAAGAGAAGAAGTGGAGGTGGTGGAGGAGCATAGATACCTCTGTGCTCACCTGGACAACAGATTGGACTGGAAACGCCGCTGTAGAGCCATCAGCGGGAAGGGACAGAGCAGACTGGACTTCCTGAGGAAGCTTAGGTCCTTCAGGGTCAGATCTTCTATAAATCTGCTATGGAGAGCGTGATCTCCTCTGCCATCATCTGCTGAGGAATCAGCATCAGAGCAACTGACCTAAAGAAGCTCAACAAGCTGATAAAGAAGGCCGACTCTGTTCTGGGGACATCTTCTAGAACCTCTGGAGACGACCGTAGGAGCCATATTTTGGTTTTGTCTTGTTCTCCTGTGATTATATTCTCCTCTCTGTGGGTGAATGTGACATCAGCGGACACTGTGGGTGGCACCGTGGGTGTGGCATCCATTTGTGTTAGTATGTCTGCTTACCTGAGCTAGAACCGGGCCTGGATTATGGCGGCTGGGTGAGTTTGGGGAAAAACTTTTTGCTGACTGTCATAACGTTGTCGTTTTGGTTGCATCTATGCACTGTCTGAGGTATCCATGCACGGCTCATAATGAAATTACCTTAGTTTTGTATTGAGCTCGTGAAATGGAGCAATAAAAGGTCATCACCGTGTGTGATGGTTCAGCGTGACGCGTCTTCAGTAGCCTATACACTTGTCTTAGCCGGCTGCAGCGTTTGGATAGAATCTTTAGGTTTATACGCCACAATAATGAATGTTCAAATAAGGACTTTTGATTAAATGAAGATGGTTATGGCTGAGCATCGGCATCATCAGACTGTTGTACGACAACAGAGTGTCTTCAGTTAGAGGCTTCTGCAGATCAGCTGTGAGACAGACCTCTACAGGAGATGCTTCCTGTCTGCAGCCATTAGCATCTACAACAACTCCATGAAGAGACCCCCATAAACTACATCAGCATTTGATTTCCCTTTGGGATTAATAAAGCATTTATTTACTTAAACCTGAATCTGATTAACTGATCCATTATTTAATAAATCTCTTCTTTTTTTATTATTATTATTTTTACAGTTAATGGTACACTCAGTTATATGTATTGCTACGTTTTGACCAAGTGATTACTTAATTGAGTCATTTATTTTCTGTACTTATAGTTAATTGTGTCAGGATTGGTTCTCCACAGGGTGTCCACTTGTCTTGCATGTGCACAGACAGACCCTTAGTGATGCAACAGCCCTGGATAAGAAAAGTGCCCTTTCTGCTGGAGATCAATATTTTTCTTTATTCATCCATATTTACAATTTAAACTTATTGCAACAAATTCTCCCCAAAAGAAGGAGCAATACAGACATTTTGGTTGCAGATAAATTTAAAGACAGTCTTACAGTTTTTCATATTAGACCAGTTTATCTTAAAAAAAAAGAAAGAGGGAAAAACATGCACAACTAAAGACATTTTGCTGGACAATGTCAAGTAGCTCTCACAATAAAGTGTTGAAAATACAAACAAGCAGGAAACCTTTAGTCAAGGAGTTATTTTCATGCAAGCATTTATAATTTATGAGTTGAGCAATCATTTTGCTTGGTTATTAACATTCAAAACTAATACATTTAGTAGACTAAATATAATCATCTATGATTACAGAGCAGCATGCAGAAAATGATGAATAGGAAAATGTTGCTTGGCTGTCTGATTATAACAATGATAAAAGGCTTGTTGTTAATATTGAGAATGTCAGAGTCTTCATTTAAAATTTCTTTCTTCAGGACATAGCTTTAATAAATCTTGAGTTAGAATATGTGTTGATGAATATTTAATGTATTGTTTGGCTATTGGCATTCACCATATGGCCCTGTTCTGGATGTTTTTGCCAGGTATTCATTTATTTATTGAATAGGATGAAATAGAATATAATAAAAATGTCTTTATTGTTCCCAAATGAGGTCACTTGGACATGACAGTGGCAAAAACACATAGACAGGATACATTATACCTACACAGTGGATTAGCTAATTTAAAGGTAAGATGTAAAGCAGAAGTGAAATAACTTATCAGAAAATGTAAATACTGTGCAATTATCAATAGATAATATGACATATTCAGGCAAAAAAATTAAGTGTTGAAGTTAAAATAGAAATAGAGGTAAGATAGCTGCTGATTTACAGAACAATGTAAGAACTGTGCATAATTGTAAAAACAAACACTCCCGATTTGATCAGTTTAGTTACCTATTTGATTAGACTTGTATTGATTGTGTTAACAAATACAAACATGTAAGTTAAATATATCCTATTATGTTTTTTTATTTTATGAATACATTTGGCAGTGGGTGCCATTTTAAAAAAAATTTTTTTGGGTCTTGAGCACCTGCCCCCAAAAATCTCCATGCACGCCCCTGGTCCTGTAGAAACATGGCAGAGGCCTGTTAATGTCAAACCTGGTGACACATCAGTCTTAGATCTGATCGGATCATTTCATGTCCTTTTAATGGCAACAACAGCAAAAATGCTTGAATGATTAAGCTTTTTTGAATCAAAAACTAGGTTTTAAAATCATAGATCTTCAATACATTCTCCTTTACATTCTCCCACTGCAACCGGAATAAAATAAAATAAATCCTTCCCCATTCACACAGGGATTGTTCTGGAGCTGAAAGGACACATCCACATCCACATGACTTGTAGCCCAGCTATAACAGCTATTAACCGCTAGGCGGCAGCATTGACCTTTTGGCCGAATGCTCAGATGTCAGACTTGAACTAAACTCACGGTAATTCTAGAAGAAACCCGGTTAGAGGCTGCAGGAGGTTCACCATCCTGCAGTAGAACCACCCTGAACCTGCACTCAGAGATATTATGGGATGGTTTAGATCAGGCCTGTCCTGCCTGGGGACAATTTGTGGTCCTTCTGCTGATTTTGCTCAGCCTTCATTCTTCTTGCATTTCAAGAAAGATTTGGTCAACCAACACTTTATTATTTATAATTATTACAGACAAGTTAAAATCTTACTGTTAAATGTTGGGCACAAAACACACAAAAAAATATTTGTCTTGTAATAACCACACATTCTGGGGAGTGGTGTCTTAGTGGACGTTGCATGTTCTAACATTATTGAATGTTATATGAGAAGACACAGTACTGTCCTATAGGGAAAATGGGGATTTTTCCATGTACTAATAGCGGGGAACCAATACGTTTTTTTATATATATATTTTTATGGAGAATGTATCTGCAGTGTAAATCTTCTTAAAATTGAAAGTTAAATTTTCTTTCACTGTTCGGTGAGACTGTTTGCCACAGCAATGAAAGATAATTTTTAATTTTTTTTTGCACATCTTTAACCGGGTTGGTAATAACCTTGCCATGTGCTTTGCGGAAGAAGTCGGGTTTAAACCTTTTTAATAAGGAGTCATTAAAAATGGACAAGTATGATTTCTTCTGATGGTTTATGGTTACCATCAGAGCTCTTGACTGTGCCATTTTAGATTAGCTGGAAGCTTTGCAAAAAGCCACTTGGATATCCTGATAATAAATGAGTCTGGCCTGGAAGTAACACATGCATAATCCATGGGATTAGCTTTAATTATTTGGAATACTTTAAGTAGTAAAAAGCAGCTCTTCGTGCACACATAGCCCGCCACTCTAAAGCTTAGAGGGTCTGTGTAAGCTTTTACAGCTGCTGCTCTTTGCCATCTGATTCTGCATAGCGCAGGTCTCAGAGATTTATTGCCATAAACTCTCTGTTGCCCTCCCCTTTTCAAAAGGACAACTATTTATTGTCAAGGACACAGGCTGAAAATAGCTGTCTGTGTAACTATTGTCATTTCTAAAACTGAAACACTCATAGGCCTGAGGCATAGCAAACACAGCCATGAAAAGTGTTTTTTGTTTTAAGAATCAGGGTCAGATTTCCTTTACTGTAACTGTACAGTTACAGTAAAGGAACTACAGCACTACTGCAAACATAAAAGCACAAAATAAGACAAACCTGAACAAAATTAGACAAAAAAATGAACCTGAACATACCTACTGTATATATATATGTATTTATAAATGCAGCCTGAAAGTGTGCACCGTGTCCTGGGGCTTATTTGGGCCGGTCCCAAGCCCAGAATGCAGGCGGCTGCGTCAGAAAGGGCATCTGGCACAAAACTTGGGCCACATTTACAATGTGAGTCGAGAACATGATCTCCATACCGGATCGGTCGAGGCCCGGGTTAACAACAACTGTCAATGGTGCTGGTGACCGGCAGGGTACCGGTGGAAATTGGGCAACTGTTGGGCAGCAAAGAAGAAGAGGAGGATGAAGACGAAGGGTCTGTAGGCAGAGAGAGAGAGAGAGAGAGATGAGGAAAGACAAGAGTCTAGGACTGAGAGAAGGGATTTTGAATGTTGGGACTTTGACTATGACCGGGTTTCTTTCTCACGGACTAAATCTGGGAGTCGTATACCTGAAGGATCTACCTCCCATTCTCCACCTCTGGGGATATTCTGCATCACTTCATCTGACTCACTCCAGGATTTCTCCTTCTCCTCTAACTTACATCCCACCTAAGGGGCATACCCGCTAACAACACTGAACATCACACCTTCATGTTCAGACTCATCACCCAGACACTTGTTTTACTTCCAGAACATTATTGACAAACTCCTCGTTCGAGACAGTTCCTACATCCTTTCTCTTCCGGCCCACTAAGCTTCCAGCCTTGCTACTCTCACACTTGGTCTCCTGAACTCACTGCATGTCCACCTTCCTCCTCTGAATCATCTCAGCCAACTCCCACACATTTCCTGTCTACTTTTAAGACCAGACTCAAAACTTTTCTTTTTGATAAAACTTCAGCTACAGTCCAGGAAGCTGGAGGACATCCTCATCCTTTTTTCACCCTGCTTCTTTCTCCTACTACTCTCCATCTATGCAATGTTCACAATTTTTGGTGCCATTGATCTAATTTTTAAGTAACTGAGCTGCTGCTGCCACTGACTCTGTTTATGCTCTCTTTGATAAGGAATGTGCTCTTGGATTGGTGGTTCTGTGTTTTCTGTGTTCTGGTTTGGCTCTACCTCCTGAAACGCTCAGTCGTCACAGCAGATGACCGCTCACCCTGAGCCTGGTTCTGTTGGGGGGTTTCTGCTGCAAACTCAGCGACCTCATCCAATCAGCTGGGCATCCTTAGACAGATAACGTTTTACCAGTTGGTATATATTGGATTTTACAGGTCACTATAGTGAGTTTGGACGCAGTCTGGCAGTAGGACAGAGTCCGACAGGAAGTTACACTGATTTCCTGCGCAGGTCTTCCTGTTGCTTGCAGATCAGATCTGACAGGTGCTTCTCCTGTCCCAAGTGCTGTTTGATGTCCAACGTCTGAAGGGAGAAACATCTTCATTGATATCACTCAGATAAGAGAAGCACATTGTTGTTTCATTGTGTGTCTTTACCGCATAAAATCACTATTTCATATTTGCAACGAACCCGTTGATTAACCTGCGGCTCCGGAGCCACATGTGGTCTCGATTGGTCCTCCACAACAGTTCTTCACAACTGTGGCCAAAAATGTGTGAGAAATGTTTTGAAATGCAATTTTAGTGGGTTTTTTTTCATGCTATATTTGCTTATAATTTCCCAAACAGAATCACATTAATGGTGCAAGGTTTTTGTTTTGTTTAGATCTTTCATTTTGTCATTAGGCTGCAAACTACAATTTCTTTCTTCGTTTTTTTGTAAACATGGAACATTTAATTCAAATAAGTAGGACTTTTGTTTTCTTTTGGTCTGAAATCTAAAATTAGAAACAATGTCATATTTCTTTGATTTAATTATAAGACAGACAATTTATACAGTAAGTCTATAAATAAAACTAAATATAAGAGTTACCTTATATTTAATGGCTTAAGACAAATAATATTTAGACAACTAAGGGCAAAAAGGAATTTTTGGATTGTAAAGGTGGCTGACTCCTGCCCTAATGTAATACCTCCCTCAGAGGCTGCACACGGCGTTTCGCTATTTTTAGGTTTCTTCTGTTATCTTCCATTTATAGACGGACTCTCTTTTTCATTGTCGCTCGGTCTCCCTGTCTCTCCGTCACTCTTCCCTCCCTCCACCATTATAGCATCATGAAAGTTGGGTCAGAACCTTTTTTAGTGGCACATGAGCCAACATAACAGACAGAGCAGCATATTCCTGCCAGAGCTTGTCCTGGTTCTGACGGTAGCTGTGTGGCCCAGTCCATAACGGACCTGCAGTCATGGATGATGTATATAAAGCAGCGGTGAGTACTGATCCTTCATCACAGGATGTGATGTTTTTTTCCCCTCCTTTATGCTGGAACGTAGAGTTTCAGATGATTTTTCTGATTCAGAAGTTTGTTGGGAATTTCAATCAATGAAGATAGATATCAGATGATCAGTGCACTGACATTTGTAGAGAAATTACTTGCAAACAATTACAAATTAAATCTTGTTGCGATTATCTACCCCAAGGTTAAACCTACCTGAAAATAAAAACGAAAAAGGAAATCCTGTATTTTTTATTCTTACTGAATCAATTATTTTGTAACAGCAAAACAATCTATATTTTAGTGAGAAATACAATTATTAAAACGTGTTCTTTGAAGAGCAGCTAGAGCGGACAGAGGCTGCTGGGATGATGTCAGGTTTCTGTGACTGACATCAGAACAATGAACAGCTGGTCAGGAACAGCTCGCCACTTAAGCTCCACAAACCCCACAAGAATAGCAACAAGTTAAGCAACACGTGTCGCATTACAGTGCAGCTAAACTAAGAACATCATCGCCAAGAGAACTCAGGTTCTTCTTCACCACAACGGTATCAAGAGGAGGATAAACAGAGGTACAAATAAAAAAAAAAACTCTTTGTTTCCCCTCTGCAGGTAGAGAACTTGACAGAGGAGCAGAAAAATGGTGAGGAAACTGCAACTGTTAGAATAAAACACTGATTACATTTATAACGATGTCTGTTTGCATTAACAGTTGCCTGTCTGATAATAATAATATCTCTAATCCACACATATTACTAAACAGCAGTAAAAATACAAAGTAAAGCCTGTATTTCATTCACAGTGGACAGTTGTCCGCTCTAATGTTTTCCATGCTTGAAGTGAGGAGGATCCTCGGTTTCTCTTCGTGTCTTGATTGGGCCGGCCGTCTGGCCCCGCCCACTGAGGACAGGAAGCTTGTGTATTAAATGGGGGGCATCCCATCCATCTGTGAATTCAAACAGACTGAAAACTTTTACATTTGACCTGATTGGTGATTTCTGGAGAGTCTCCCCAAGATCATTAATACCCCTGTAATAAAGTGGTAAAGTGCAGTAAATCCATAGCGCCCCCTACGGCATTTCAAATATCGCGGTTTGCTCCCAGTTTTCACTTAAACTTGTGAAATTTTGTACACATTACCTTTTAGGGCCTATGGAAGTAAAACCATTTTGGTCCAACAGTCCAAACCCTACAGCTGGCCAGGCATTTTAGATTATATATGTAATTTTAAGTATGCTGCAAGCTCATAAAAAATATTTTACACGCATGGTACCTTCCATTTATTGACGAGGGAATCCAGGCTGAGGTTTACAGACACAGTGTGGAGTTTTACGTCTGGAGTATAAGGCAGAGCTGCTGGCTCTTCCTTTTGTAGTTTTTCCAGTTATGTCTCACTAATGAGAGACCCCAACGCATACCCAGAGCTCTTTAGAAGGACTATGTATCCTTTCTCGTCTGCAGAGGAGCTGGACAGTAGGTTTAGGAAGGAGTTTCTCAGCGTTTTTCTCCTAGACCTCCTCAACGCTGCCTTGGATAGGCTCAAGTCATATAGGGGGGACAGATGAGCCTTCGGAGCGCAGAGGAAAGGTTTTCCAGTTTCTGCTTTTGAACCTTTGCTCAACTTTTATATTTTTCACTTTATAAAACCACTGGAGAGGTTAATCCTTGGACCTCCATGAAACCTTAGTCAGGATTGCAACACGGTTTGCTAAACACACTTATCAGGTGAACAAATGTCACAATGAAACAAAACGTACACGAGATGCCATCCCCCACCATGTTGAGAATAAGTTGCCCTGCATCACTATTCAATCACCTGGTTTCATGAACACCCAAAAACTCTTTAAAAAGACCTGGTGATGCCATCAAACAGGTTCCGACTGCTTGCAAACACACTTGGGCAGAAGTGATTTGGTTGTGGTGTCTGTGTCCTCACCTGTCTAAGTCTTTTTGACCCAGTCCACGCATGTCTTGTCCCATTAGACCCACATCTGACCAGAACGTCTTGGTCCTCAGACATGTCATGCTGTGTTTCTTCTAGAATTCAAGGCCGCCTTTGACATCTTCATTCAGGATGCCGAAGATGGCTGCATCAGCACAAAAGAGCTGGGGAAGGTGATGAGAATGCTCGGGCAGAATCCAACCCCCGAGGAGTTGCAGGAGATGATCGATGAGGTGGATGAGGATGGTGTGTTTCCGTTTAATTTTTTTTATTTGCCTCTCAGAAGATGTTGTTTGGGCTATATGCACCTTTTTCTGTTTTACTGCTTAATTCTACTGCCAAGATAAGGATGGTTTATGGCACCGGGCTTTGTGCTCACAGGTAGTGGCACGGTAGATTTCGATGAGTTCTTGGTTATGATGGTCCGATGCATGAAGGAGGAGAGCAAAGGGAAATCAGAAGAGGAGTTGGCTGAACTTTTTCGAATGTTTGACAAGTAGGTTTTCATTCTCTCAGGAGATAGAAGAAATACAAAGAAACTTCACATGAGAAATCAACGCTGACATGATTACATCACATTCACTGACTGAACCTTAAAACAACTTTAAAGGTTAAAGATTTACCTTTTTTAAGGAATGGAGATGGCTACATTGACCTGGAAGAACTGAAGAGCATGCTGGAATCCACCGGAGAACCCATCACTGAAGATGATATCGAGGAGCTGATGAAAGACGGAGACAAAAACAACGATGGAAAGATTGATTATGATGGTACGTAAAAAGCCACATTTATTCACAGCTCTAAATTGTGATTCAACAACATTGTTATAAACTCGTACTGTAATTAATTTGGCATCATTGGTCCGGGATGACTGAGATTGGGCTGTAGAGATCTTCCAGTGAAGAGCCTTATGACTGAGAAGAAAATATTGATTATTTTAATAGAATGAGGTTAAACAAACTCAGTATGTTGTCTTATATGTCAATGGTGGCATTTCCATTTCAAAGAGATATCAAGATGAAGGAGATTATTGGGTGCAAAAAGGAAATACTGCAAGTCTTGCAATGTTTTAGGATCAGGATTTTTGTTTTATTGAATAAAACCTGTCATAATCTGTGACACTAGAAGCAACAGTCCTTGAGATAAAAGACCATTTCTGGAGTCCTAGTTTGGGTTATCTCTAAAGTAACACATCAGAGATTAGGGTTGAACAGCTTTACAAACTGCCAAATGTTTGTGTATTTCTAGAATAAGGTTCATTAACAGAGTCTGTTTTTTTTTTTTTTTTACAGAGTTTCTGGAGTTCATGAAAGGTGTTGAATAAAGAAAAGCTCTGGAGGGACCTCACTTCATGCAACCCTTCACTTCCTTTTTCAATGTCATCAAAGTTCATTCCTGAAGACATGTTCCCCCCGTACCTTTACAAACATGTTGATATCTGATAGCAGTATTAAATCAAAGTGCCATATAAAAAGACTGTTTTCAATAAAATTATTTCTATGATGACTCAGTTTGCTTTTCATATTAATAAAGTGTTCGACAGTTCCTAGTTGTGCTGGCTTGGCACAATGATGAGTAAATATCTTAATCTTAAGTTCTTGAAAGGCTTGCAAATAGTTTCTTTGTATACTGGCCAAGGGCCTGGCTTTCCATTCATTCTTATCAGGTGTGTAAAATCTTAAAACACCCAAAAAAACCTAAAACATACAAAATACTTTTACTGTCGCTTTTACCTAATCCTTCACACTTATTTTTATGATCACAGGTAAAGCTGCAAAAGACTTAAGATGAAATTTGGCACCAAACTGCCCAACTGATCGATATAAAAGAGGCACAGATGTGCTTTAATAACTGTCTTATTTTTATTAGCATTTACTATCTCCAAAGAATTGTAAACAGTTAGCATTGCTTTGTAGTATCAAAATGGCCACAATCTAGGAAACTTCTGCTGAGAAACCTGCATTTGAAAGAACGGTTTCAGAGGATCTGGAACCTTAAAGTGAGAAGTTCAGCTACAGTGAAAAATACTTCATGACGTCCGAGAGGAGCTTGTCTAACAGTGGCTACAGGTTGTTATGAATGCATCTGCATTCACAGTGAAATGGAAACTTTCAGACCATAGCCTTATGTCAAGAAGGGCAGCAAAAGAGTCGCTTCCATTCAGGAAAAACATCAAGGCCAGACTGAGAATCTGCAGATGAACAGTAAAAAGGTACTCTGGGGGCCGTTTGATTGTTTGGGATGTCATAAATCATTTAAGAAATAGGTTAGAGCCAACATAAATCCAGGGTTGTGCCAAATAGCAGCCATTCAGTCATTAACATATTATAATTAATCAAATAAAGTAGAGCTTTAGCTTCCAGTCAAAATTATATACCATTTTTAGCCATTATACTGCCATTATTATCTCTGAGATGTATTCTAATCACTTTTACAGCATTGGCATCTCTGGCATAGATGTGTAATAAACAATTTAAAATCTTCACACACAGTTATTGGCATCACTGCTGTTAATACTTTGTAGAACTTACTTTTACCAATAGGTCAGCACTTAGTCTCCTCCTATAACATTTCATAAGGTAGGAGCATAAAGAGAGAGGTGGATATTGTGCCTGGTCAACCCTTCCTGTGTTAATTTGGCCTTTGGTTTTAAATCCTTGTTCTACTGAAAGGTCTCCTGATTAATTTAATTTGATATGTTTTCAAAAGAGTTCATGCTGAAATGCACTCTAACAAATTACTCAGTGTCTTTGGAAACGGAATCAGCCCACAGTGTCACAGATCAGTCACCTTCCTTTACTGTGGGCAATGTTTGGCAATGTTCTGCTTAGTGCTGTGAAATGTTGTTTACCCCCTTAGAGATTCCTTACATTTTTCCTTTCCTGTAAAACTAAAAAGCTTCAGATCATCAGTCGGATTTTATTGTCAGACAGAATTAAGTTGTAGGTAAAAAAAAAAAATACAGTTTTCAAATATTTTACCAAATTTTTTTTACAATCTTTTTGTATATGTCCATATTTGTCGGCTAATATATATATATATATATATATATATATATATATATATATATATATATATATATATATATATATATATATATATATATATATATTATATTCTGTATTTTTCATTCAAAAACAACCGAATCTGAAACCCGGAAGTGAACTACAACGCAAACCGGAAGTTCTTTCATTTTACCTCAACAGCGAAAATTATTAGCTTGGTTTCCCTGTGATGTCGATAGGTGGACCAAAACAACGACATTAGCCTTCCGTGCTGTTGTGTGGGATGCTGTTTGTCCGTCAGCCGGCTTTCAAGCTATGCTTTGGGCCGTCTTAGTGATCTGGAGCGCAGCCTTTAAACGCAGCGGAGGGATTTTATTCGAGAAGAAGCTAAGCTGCTAACAGCTCAGGAGCAGCTAGCTTCATGTTGTTTCTCCACCGGACTCCTGCTGTCTAACGCTCGTCTGGATCATCCCAAAACACTGCAGGTAAAATAAAGCAGTCATCCGCAAGGGACATCAGCTTAAGACAATATGTTTAGTTTTTTGAAGTTAGTTTATTTGACGCTGTCGGCCATCAGAAAGGAGATGTTGACGTTAGCAGCCACAATAAACAGCCACAGCCCCATCACATGTGTGTTTGGCTCAGAGCTCCATCACAGCTGAAGAACATAATTATGACTTATCCTGCTTTCTTCTGATAGATAACTACGTCTGTACGTGTATTTGTTTGCCTGACAGAACACATTTTATTGAGATGTCTGTGGAAGCATTTAGCTTCTTGTCACAATAATTTCAAAAGTCTTTAGCTGGCATTGGAATAGTCTGGTACATGCAGTGGTTTAGAAAGTCTGTGAAAAAAAAATATGATTCCTCTTATAATGTGATATTTATTCAGCAAAGATTAACTATATATATATATATATATATATATATATATATATATATATATATATATATATTATTTTTGAGGGGAAAACAGGGGTTTAACAACCTAATTAATGGTGATGGAGAGGGATCAGTGGACCAGTCCATCCTCTCTGTATACAGACCTGTCACCATCCTGGATCAGACCAATGAAAGGGATGTCGCTGAGGAGCAGTTATTTGTGAAGAGAGAGAGAGAGAGGAGGAGTGGGGAGAGAACACAGCCCTGGGGAGGCGTCGATACTGGTGGTCAGTCAGGAAGCTGGTGATCCACTGACAGGTGGAGGCTGTGTCTGTGGATCACCAGCTGTGTCTGAACTGAAGTCCACAAACAGGATTCTGCCGCAGGTCCCTGGGGAGTCGAGTTGATGCAGGAGGGAGTGCTGTCCCAGGTTGACTGTATGATCATCTGCCAAACCTTTTGCCCAGTAAGCAAACTGTAGCGCTGTCTTTCGGATGCCTCAACAACGCCAGTCGCTCAAAGGATTTCATGTGATCACAGACATCAGGGCTGGTAACATTTAACATCGTGGCGGTGCGTTTCTGTGGGACCAGGGTGATGGTGGAAAGCTCCCACAGATCTAGAGACTTGTTGAAGGTCTGAGTGAAGATGTGGGCCAGTTGGTTTAACGCTGTCTTTCAGACATGAGAGGAAGACATTGTCAGGTCCTGTAGCGTTCCTGGTCTTCTGATGCTGAAAAGCCTATTTATATATAACTGCAGCAGATCAAGAAGCTTTATTGTCATTATGTGTCACCATAATGACATTTTTGGTGAGGCAGACATCGGCTCAGACGCATGAAATACTCATAACACGCAGACGTAACAAGACACGATCCTTGACAACGATGCAACCACAGTCGTTGTGTGACCGTTGTCACATCAAAACATAAACGGCCCTTGTTGGAATTTCCTGCAGCTCCATCTTTTTTGTACTCTCCTCCTGACTGGTACCTTTGTACAGCGAGATCCTGGTGGTCCTCTGTAACCTTTCTGCAAACAACCGTAGTGCCTATGGTGAAACCCTGAGTTATTAGGGATTGTGTTTTAACTCCATTTGGTCTTTTTTTCCTCATTCTGATGATGCAGGACAGCAGTCTTCAATTCCAGTCCTCGGGGTCCGGTGTCCTGCAGCTTTTAGAAGTATCTCAGTCATGAATTAAATGACTGAATAAGCCCCTCAGTCTGCAGTCAACTTCTCCAGAGTCCTGCTAATGAGCTGATTATTTGCCTCAGGTGTGTTGGATCAGGGGTACATCAAAAAGTTGCATGACACCAGACCCCGAGGACCCCCAGTATAGGCTGTAAGTATCATTATTAGTCTGTGGGCTGCACACTGATCTCACTTGTTACGGTTGTAGCATTGTAACATTCAGATAATATCAGGGTCCTCACCAGGATTATTTTTCAGCGTAACGGTCGACGGCTGGCGGCGGGGATACGGGGGTGGGGGCAGGTTTCACGTGCTTCTCTGGATGCATTCCTGCATCAGAGCGTTGTGTATTACAGCTGCAAGGGGGCTGTTCCTTAAGCTAATAACAGCTAACGCTAGCTTTAGTGTTGTCTGGGACGTTTACAGCTGTGCTAATGCACGTTCAAAAGCTTTTCTGACTTTTCTGTGTTGCTTTCAAACATCCATGTCATACTGTTCTGTGTCGTCTCATTTTTTTATGAGCGTAACGGTCTAATTTCAGCTTAACTCTGAGAACTTTCAGCGTAACGGTCCACTACGCTGAAATGCGCTGGCGAGAACCCTGGATTCCCATATCTAAGAGTTGCTACACCTGTTGAAAAGTAACTTTTTTTTCTGTGTTGTCTCTCTTATTGTAGCTCATCGGTGGCAGCAGAGGAAGGCAGAGGTGGAAGTCGGTAGCATCCCTTGTCCCGATCAACCTCGGAGATGACGTCACAACAACAACAACCGATCCCAAACGCCGGCATTCCTGCTCATCTGGCTCCGAACTCCTCTGCTCAGCAGGCTCAGTCCCACCTGCAGCACAACCGCGTGGACTCGGGTCAGAGCCGGGCGAACGTCGGTCCTCTGGAGCACCGAGCTCTGACGAGCAGGCGGGGCTGCCGCAGCGTGGCCGCTGGCAGCGGCGAGGCGGCTAACAGAAACCTTTCTACTCGCTCCACAAACTCCAGCTCGTCCAGAGAAGACCGGGGCTTTGAGCCTTGGCCCGAGGAAGCGGTAGACAACTCCCACGGTCTGTACTCCCTTCACCGCATGTTTGACATAGTCGGAGCCCAGCTAACGCACAGGGACGTCAGGGTCCTGTCGTTCCTGTTTGTCGACGTGATCGATGAGTACGAGCGTGGCGGTATCAGGAGCGGCAGAGATTTCCTGCTCGCACTGGAACGCCAGGGCCGATGTGACGAGACGAACTTCCGACACGTCCTCCAGCTTCTGCGGATAATCACCCGCCACGACCTCCTGCCTTACGTCACCCTCAGGAAACGGCAGACGGGTGAGTAAAGGGCTTTGTGCACCGTTTACAGTTCATCTGTAATTGTTTAGAATGTTTGCCAACTATATTTAAGTTTATTGTTAACGAGGTTATTGATGATCCATCAAACTAGCAGGAAATCAGAGGAATTAAAGGATGTTTTCTGTTCTTAAAGGTTGATTTTTAATGTTCAGACTGAACAAAATGAAACAGTTCAAGCCGGATTAGAATAAATCAGATCAGGTCTGCTTCAACAGACTGGTGGTACAACTCCAGGTCCTTCTAATTTCACTGTTAGAACCCTAGCGCCAAAAACCCAGTTTTGTCTCAGAATAACAGCTGACAGCATCCTAACTGGACCGGAGGACAGCATCTCTCTGGAGGCGGAGGTGACCTCATGGAGACCAGCGGCCAGAGAAAACGTCAGCTCCACGTTTTAAAGTTCCTGAATCATCAGACGTTAAAAAACAATAAAAACACAACGCTGTGAAGGAGTGTTGGCTCTGGATAAACATGAGCAACGTGGACCAATGTGGACCCTCAACAGTCTCTGCTTTCAGCTGAAGCCCTCAACGCTGCTGACTGCTCTGTTCCTCCTGCTGCGCTCAGAAACACGGGGTTCTTTCACGTAAAGCGGCCGCGGTGAATAAACACGTGGTAGGCCTGTTTGCAGCGCTAAATATTGATCAAAGATCAGAAATAAATGTTGGGATCATAACGCAGACTTTCTTAAAATAATCTTTGTATTGGGCTGGTGGTCATGAAGGTTGGTTTGCATTAAATGCAGCCCTGGCTATTTTATTCTGTTGCTTAGCGACATATTTTTATATACAGAACACACAAACACTGAATCCAAACTCAACCATTTATTCAACCAACTTTTTACCTAAACTGCAAGTTTTTAAAAAGTAAAAAGAACGCATGCTCTCTGAACTCTTTCAAGGGGGCGGGGCTTGGTTCCTGGGTCTGCGTTGTGATTGGTTGGGAGGATGTAATGACTGTAGCATTAACCTACACGGCTAGAATGCAAAGGGAAGAAAACTGTTCTATTGAACTTTTTATTGACTCTTTTTTCATCGATATACATCTATCTATTGATATATATATCGTTATTGAATTATCGTCCAGCCCTACTATATTATCTCATGAAGTTCTGCACAACCCTATAGATGTAACGTCTTTATGCTGATGATATTCCGCTCTATTTATCCATTTAACTGAATACATTCTAAGCATGTTATAAACACATGGCAGCTTTAATGATTTGACTGTTTGGCTTCTCTGTTGCGAGAACGCACAACTTGGCCTCTTTTGACCAGAGCGCCATAAGAATAAACTGTATAGCCAGTAGTTTACCCTCAGCGGCATCCCCGCTTTGCCTCCAGTGCTACTGTGTGGAATCGCTGAGTTATTTTTAACCAGGATGCAACCCTTAGCGTGCACATTAGGCACCTCCGTGGGGCCCCATCGTTTCACTTGCACATCGGTGCCACAATTCTGAACATCTTGTTCCTGAATAAAACATGGCCATGGGTTAGTGTGACTGAAATCTCTTAAAGGGCCAGCACATCTAACAAGCTGCAGGAAGGGTTCTGATGAGCCAGAAGGCATCGTCTGGCTTTTTCTAAACTGTCTGCCGGTAAAATTGGAAATAGTTTCGTCTTGCCCCATTTTAACAACTCATGTTGTCCCAACAGAAAGACCTTGTTTTCAGACCCTGTGCAGGTGCAGGAGGGAGGTACACCCAGGCCATCCCTCCGTTGTCTAAACGGTCACAAACTCAAATCTGGAAGTGATCGTCAGCTCTGCTGCTGAGCTGATACTAGGTGTGTTGAAGCAGAGAGACATCTTAAAGTTGCAGGACACTGGCCCTCAAGGTTTGTAGTTTGAAGCCACTGGCCTATAGCAAGCCACTCCTCCGTGCAGCGTTGCGGGGTCCAGCCTGGACTGATCACTAGTGCATCACAGGGCATCACAGAAACACAAAGGACCAGCAGCCAGGCACACACTCACTCCTAGAGACAATTAGCAGTCCAGTCCAGTGTGAGATGTGCTGCCCACTTTTAGTAATTATGACTGAAAATTACTGAGAAGTTAACAATTGGCTTAAATGATTGCGATTAACACACAGTTTCCGTACTCCTTCCATCATTGCAATGTCTCCCTGACCTTTAGCATCTTAGCTACCAACATACATCAGAGCCCATCCAGTTGGACCAATGTGCTGTTTGCATGTGGAGCATTAATGCTTGGCTCTTAAAAACCGTAAAATATCTAGAAAATATTGCACCCAGACAGTCTTTTCTGATTGCATATACTGGTCGTGTAACAACGATACAGATTATATAAATTGAGTGCAGCTCTGATGGCTTTTTCGTTCTGATACTGTCTCTTGCAGAGCATTTTAATGTTTTGTTAAATCTTATTTTATGTGATGGATCTGCACAAAATAGTCTAAGTTAGTTCTTCTCACCTCTCTGGAGTCATGTTCTCCATAGAGGTGGGCTTTATGATGATTGGCCAGGAAAAAGAAAGCCTTTACTTGGTGTTTCAAATAAAAAGACATGTTTTGAGTTTGCCAAAAGGCACGTGGGCAACTCCCCAAATGCATGGAGGAAGGAGCTCTGCTAAGATGAGACTAAAACTGATGCTGTCTGGCCCAAACCCACATCACCCTAAAAACATCCTCCCCACAGTGAAACATGGTGGTGGCAGCATCATGCTGTGGGGATGCCTTTCAGTCGAGGGAAGGGTGGATGGAGCTAAATTAGGGCTGGACAATTAATCACATTTGCAATATAATCGCAATTTTTAAAAACACAATTTCTAAATCAGTGGTCTGTAATTTTTGGCTACGTAACAATTAACAGATCAGACGAATCCTTTAGGTGTCGGTAAAATGTTTAAAGTGGGTTTGCTCCACAGAGAAGGGAAGAGAGTTGCAGCAGAGAGATAATCTAGTTTTAGAATTTGTGTAATTATACTTTTTACCAGAAAGTTTCTGGAACCTCAACGTAGCATTAAGTACCGTCAGACTGTTTAATACATAGACTTGTTTGCTGGTTGCACTTTATGTTCAACAAGGATTGACGTCCAACTCAATTAAAAGCTATTCTCTTATATAATAATATTCTGATTAATAAAAACCAGTTAAGTTTAGTCTATGTTAACAAACATCCTTATCCAAAGGCCATTTCTGTTGATTGTGGTTAACGCAGAGAAAAATCTAAATTAAATCGCAAACATGGTTGAAATAAATCGTACAGCCCTATGCTAAAGGGATGTTTCTGCCTACGTGTGATCTGAGACTGGGTCGGAGGTTCACCTTCCAGCAGGGCAACGAACCGAAGCGTCCTGCTAAAGCAACACTGGAGTGGTTTAAGGGGAAACATTTAAAGGGGTTGGAACGGCCTAGTCAAAGCCCAGACCTCAGTCTAACTGGGAACCTGTGAAGTGAAAACCATCCAACGTGGAGGAGCTGGAGCAGTTCAGCCTCGAGGAACAGGCAGAGATCCCAGAGGAGCTCACAGAGACGGATCCAGAGATGCCTGCAAAAAGGTGGCTCTGCAAAGTACTGACTGCAGGGGGGGGTGAACAGTTATGGACGCTGAAGTTCTCTGTTCTTTTGTTCCATTTGTTGTTTGCTTTACAGTCCTCAAAATCCATCTTTGAAATTGTAGCCATGATCTGTAAATGAAAAGGTACAAACTCTCAATCCATCCATGTCAATTCCAGGTTATGATCCAGAAAAACATGAAAAATGTTTTATCTCTGGCTCAATTTGATCATTTTATTGAAATATACTAAATTTAACTGAATGTATTTGGATTTAAATCTGAACAACAACAGCAGCATAAATGGTTTTGGATTGACTTGGGTTCAGATCTGAGCTTTTTTTTTTGTTTTTATTTCGGTTTCTATAATTCCCATTTCTGGCGAACTGAACCAAAACATAACTTGTTAAAAAGCGGATTGCTCCACGATCGTTGGTGCATGTTGGGTTCCAGAAGTCTTTTGGTCTGAAGATCCTCCGTCCCGTTAGAAACCAGCCACTAACTCAGTTGTTTCCAGTGTGCCCAGATCCTGTTGACAAGTACTTGGAGGAAACATCTGTGCGATACATTTCACCAAGAGGAACAGAGCAGTGTAAGGACGCTGTAGCTCATAGGAGAACAGGTGGGTCTGTGGATTGTTATTTTTATTAATTTTTTATTAAACCTTTATTTAACCCGGTTGACATCCAGACCTCTCTCACGGGGGTGACCTGTCCAAGAAAGACTGCAGCTTACCGTCGTCACGGACAAGAACTAAACAACTAAACAGTAATTTGAGGAATAAATCCAGGAGTTATTGTTACATTAATAACAAAACTGAAATGGTAACAATTTAAGGTTTAAAACTCAGGCTTTGTTGGAAGGATTTCTGTTGCCGGTTCTGATGGTTTCACTATAGGTGGAAAAAGGAGAAGCCTTCTGGCATAAATGACTGGCATCCTCATTCATATTGCTGCATTAAAAATGAGATATTAAATAAACATAAATATTTCAGTGCTGTTTTGACCATAAACGTTTTTGCTCCAGAACAGACAAAAAAAAAAAAAAAGTTTCACACCTGTTGGTAATAAGGTTAAAAGTGACTGTTTCCCAACAAGATGGCGTAAAATCTAACCTCCAACCTGATTCCTCTTTGTAGGCACGTACCCGTTCATATGTTGCCCGCCATCAGGATCGCCTGTCGGTTCTCCCCGGACGAAGCCGGTCCCGTCTGCTCAGCATCGCAAACGGAAGAGGAGTAACTCATCCGCCGACTGCAAAGAAAAGCAAACCTGTGGTAAGAATTAACACGGATGCCAGGCTCAGTTCAGCGTCGCGTTAGAAACGTCATGTTAGTGGGTTGGAAAGGAGATCAGCAGTACCAGAATCACACTCAATATTATTGTTTATACACATATAAACACGAGCAAGGCAGAGATGCAGATGTCAGTGTTGCACAAATGTAATAAAATACAGGAGAGGTCAGGCCGATCGTCATTTACTGACTCTAATCAAATGGGATGATTTAAGTTTAGAGTCTAGGTTCTGAAGGAGCCCGGTGTCATTCTGGGACACTATTGACCACAAACACACTTTTTAAGGGGAACAAAAAGAATTTAAGTTATCAACTGCAGCAACAAAAAAAAAAAAACAAGTTAGGGCTGAACGATATAGAAAAACATATCTATAAAATAGAAATCGTACTGGTCGATATCGATAATCATCAAAACAATTCAAGCAATTTAAGTGCAGCCCTGACCATTTTATGCTATTGCTTAAAGCTATAGTTGGTAATCCTGTTCAGAAACAGTTTTTGTTATGCTTCCATCCTGAAAGTAGTAAATACATTATGTATTCAGAAAAAGGAGGGAGCTGCAGGCCTGTAAAAACTCTGACCAATCCCATCCGTTCAGTCCGAAGAGCAGCGATTGGTCAGAGTTTTGGTCATGCTTTCATCCTCCTCTGTCCCTCAGATTCTGTGTTTATCACCTTATCTATTGATTGTACCACATGCCATCATTCTGACGCGCTCACATAACTCCAGTGTTCGTGCTCTTTCCTTCTTAGTTTCTGCTTGCTGGCTGCGCATGAGCACTTCTAGTGTTTATGTATCCGGTTAGCTTAGCGGCTAGCTTAGTGGTTAGCCGTTCATTGTTGCTCTGCTGCTCTCACCGTACACTTTGAAGTTTGAGAGTCGCAAGAAGTGAACCGCATTCAAGTTTATGAGAAGAAGAGGAAGGATAAGACCAGAGTGAATTTGGGAGTTTTTTTTTTTTTTCACGTGATTACCCTGAGGAGCGGAAGAGCAACGTAAGACGGTCTTCCACATGCGCAGTTATTCAAAAGGAGACTTGGGGAATCTTCTGGAAAAATGGCAGACTCTGCCTTTAATTACCCTTTTTTTTTTTTTACATAAAGAACACACAAACACTGAATTCAAACTCAACCCTTTTTACCAAAACTGCAAGTTTTTAAAAAGAAAAAAAGAACGCATTCTCTCTGAGCTCTTTGAAGGGGGCGGAGCTTGGTGACAGCGCGTTCTTCGGTCTGCATTTGTGATTGGTTGGGAGGATCTAATGACTGTAGTATTAACCCACATGATAGACTAGAACAACACCTTTTTATTGACCCTTTTTTTTCCCTATCGCACCACATGATCGATATATAAGGGGGGAGGTGGCCCAGTGGTTAGAGCATTGTGCTTTTGTGTCAGGTTCTGGGTTCAACTCCTACATACTGCCACTCTGAGTCCCCAAGGTGATGGGTTAAATGCATAGAACAAGTTTCATTGGAATGTACTTTGCAATGACAATAAAGATGATTATTATTAAATATTGCTTTTAATTTTCATATGGCCCTAAAACAAATGTGTTTTTATATGAGCAAACCTGCAAAGCAGCAACTTAAGACAGAAGGTCTTGCAGTTCATTATTTTTACACCTCTGCTTAAGCAGATCTCTTTAAAAGTTATTATGCTGATGGGATTTAAGATTCGGCAGTTCCTACCAACCCAGCAGGCGGGGTTTATTCTTCATTAAGAGGTTCTTGCGTCAATTGTAGCTCGCTATCACAGATTTCAGAGCTACATCAAAGAATCCCCCCCAAAGAATCTGACGTGGGCTTTTAAAGTGTAAATATGGTCCTAATTTGTTGTTACGATGGGCCTCGACTAATGGGGGCAGTGCTGAGCTATTCCAGTTAGCTTCATATTGCTGATTGTGTGTAAGAAATTTTTGAAAGAGGAAGTGAGGAAACAGGAAGTCATGTGACTTGCTACGAGAGACTACAAAGAGGCAGGAAGAACATGATTTGATTAGGGCTGGATGATATTTCAATAACAATATATATATCGATTGATTGACGTATATCGATGATAGGAAAAAAAAGGTAAATAAAAAGTTCAATAGAATAAAAGTTTTCCTTCTTTTTGCATTCTAGCCTATCATGTAGGTTAATATTACAGTCGTTACATCCTCCCAACCAATCACAACGCAGACCCAGGAACGCTCCGTCACAAAGCTCCGCCCCCTTCAAAGAGTTCAGAGAGAACGTGTTCTTTTTTTTCTTTTTAAAAACTTGCAGTTTTGGTAAAAAAGTTTTAATTGAGTGTTTGTGTGTTCTTTATGTAAAAATAAAGGGTAATTAAAAGGCAGAGTCTGCAATTTTTCCAGAAGATTCCCCAAATCTCCTTTTGAATAACTCCCAACCAATCACAACGCAGACGCAGACCAGGAACGCTCCGTCACAAAGCTCTGCCCCCTTCAAAGAGTTCAGAGAGCTCGTGAACTTTTTAATTTTTTAAATACATGTAGTTTTGGTAAAAAGTTGGTTGAGTAAAGAGTTTGAATTCAGTGTCTATGAGTTCTGTATCTAAAAATAGTCACTAAGCAACTGCATAAAATGGTCAGGGATGCAATTAAATATATGTTTTGAATTTGTTGATAGATATCGATCAAAATGATTTCTATTTTGTCAATATGCTTTTTTTTCTATATCGTCCAGCCCTACGATTTGATAACAAGGCACAGGTGTTGAACCCTGGACTACAGTATGGTGTGCTGTCCAAACACCATAGAAGAAGTAGTTGCATAACTCGCCATCAGTGTTGTGATCAGGAAAAGGGGAAACTCCTTTAGATTCAATAGCAATATTTGTACTTTTGTGTTGGGGATGATTCTGTTTAGCACTGTGCTCACTAAATCTTTTTCCTTTTTTCAGATATTCGCCTTCGAGTCCGCGCAGAATATTGCCAGCACGAGTCTGCCCTTCAAGGAAACATCTTCTCCAACAAGCAGGAGGCGGTGGAGCGACAGTTTGAGCGCTTCAACCAGGCCAACACCATCCTGAAATCCAGAGACTTGGGTTCCATCATCTGCGACATCAAGTTCTCAGAGCTCACCTACTTGGACGCCTTCTGGAGGGACTACATCAACGGCTCGTTGCTGGAGGCCCTTAAAGGGGTCTTCATCACGGATTCCCTCAAACAAGCTGTGGGCCACGAGGCCATAAAACTGCTAGTCAACGTTGACGAGGAGGACTACCTGGCCGGTCGGTGCAAACTGCTCCGCAATTTGGTCGCCAGTGGAGGGAGTCTACGCGTCGGTAACCGAGACGCCGTCTCCTAGATGGACTCTGGGGACGGTGGCGTGTGGGAGCCGTGCCGCTGTGCTTCCTGTTTAAAGAAAAGCGTGAGACGTGGTTGTATTCTTGGATGTGTGTGCTTGAAAGGAACCTCAAGCCCATTTATTCCTAAAGAGTTATTCTTATCGGACATCTACTTGGCACCCGTAAAGCATAGCATGCGAGGAGACGTGGAACAGAGCCACCCAGGTGTTGCACACAGGCGTCCGTCTGGATGTAGATCATTTCAGTTCAAGTAGGGAATGGGAGTAACGTGTGCGTTAAACTTATTTCCTCACCGTTGTACGTTTCAACCTTTCATGCTGTTTTCTTAATGTCACCCACGACACTGTTCAACCCAACTCGAGTTGTTTTCAACTATGAGGGTAGAAGTTTTAATTTTAACGGTTTTTCATCATTTCCTCATTATGGAATATTTTACCCAGTTACTTCAGGCTGACTTGCAGCGTGTCAGATGAAAGCATCGTGTCCAAACACTACCCACACTTAGACCCGTTACTCTGTGGTTCTGATGTAAATGACTGATCACGTTGGTGCATTTTCAGCCACTGTGTCTTCGATTGAACCAATATGACTGAGCTCCTCGCCCTGGTGTAGTAAGTCCGTCACTGGTGGTGTTTTATTTTTCTTTTAAATATTAAATGTCTGACATTTTCAACCTGTACTTTATCCCTCGTTCTGTCGTTCATGTTACACAGATTTTTTTTTTTTTTTATTGAAACTACACTAAAAAAAAGAATAAATGAAGACCAATCGACTGTCTCACATTCTGTTATCATTTTACGGGTTTACACTCAAGGGGCAGATATCTGGGAGCATTTTGCACAGATGCAAACAAGTTTATTGGCTCCCCTGTTAAAGAAAATCTTAAATGGGATCAGTCTTTTCTTGCAAAAGGAAAAAAAAAGATTGGTTGAGAAGCTAGAGAAAAAGCTTTTTTTATATACAAAATTGCTGATGGGAAGGAGCTTTTATATGCAAAAGTCCATTTAAAACAAAAACACTTACTGTATTTTTCGGACTATAAGTCGCTCCGGAATATAAGTCGCATGAGTCAAAAAATGTGTCATAAAGAGGAAAAAACATATATAAGTCGCACCGGAATATACGCATTTATTTAGAAATGTATTTCACACAATCCAAGACTAAACACTGATATTTAATCTGGTAAACCAATTTATTAAATTACACAGCTGCATCCACAACCGGCAGAATAACATGGAACATACGTGGGAGGATGAATGGAGTAAATTAGTAACTCCTACAAGCAAAGTTTTATCCAGCTGAAAGTTGTCAAAGACCGTGAGCGTAGCGCTATGTGTTAAGCTAAAAGTATGGACAACAGACCTGTTAGCTAGCGATAGCTGTTAGCTTCACAGAAAGCCTAATAACAGGTTCTGTCACGGTCTGGTTCCTTAGAGCTATGGCAAGCCGATGAGGGCACAGTTCCAGCCCGTATTTTACGCGAGCGCACGTTTTTACGTCACCGCGTTAACACGCGGTGACGTAAAAACGTGCGCTCGCGTAAAATACGGGCTGGAACTGCGCGTTATTGTACGGACGATAATTGGCTTCATCGGCTTGCCATATAGAGCTGCACCACGCAACGCTCTGCTGCGTGAATGTAGATTGAAACAGCGAAACAACAAACATTAATGTTAATGTTTCAAGTAATTTTTAAGTAGCAGTATATAATTTCACATCTAGAGCGCCCTCTTGTGGCTATAGATGATAATGTTTACTCCTTGGTTCATGTTCTGTATGAATTACCATTTAAATTTGATATATAAGTCACACCTGACTATAAGTCGCAGGATCGGCCAAACTATGAACAAAAAGTGTGATTTATAATCTGAAAAATATGGTAGTCTAAATTTGTTGTAATTACTTTTTTTTTTTTTTTTTGCTGATCAGCATTTCCAGGAACTTTAATAAGTAATAGATAACTTTATTTCCCTGTGGGATAAATATATTTATTTCCCCTCCAAGATTCTGTGAACCTTGTTTCATGTATGTCGAGTTTAATAATCTAGAAAGTGGATACAAGAAATTAGCGTCTAAATTTAGCCAAATTGCAGTCAGCGCAAGCCCAACTGGAACCGAGACACACTAGGCTGGACGAAGAACAAAGTTCTTACCACACGGTGAGAAGGCTGCTAAGAGGGGTGAAGACATCTCTACAGCTCGCTGTTAAAGGAAAACAATCAACAGGCGACATTTTTAGGTGCATCAAGTCTTTCATTACAACTTTGTGTTTTGATTAGATGAAACAGATTCAGTATGGTTCTGCTGGGAAACTAAGGATCTTACATGGCTATTAAAATACTGTGGAGGATCTGTAATGGTCTTTGCCCGCTTCTCCTCCGGGGGTCCAGAGAATCTGTTTTTAGAGGGTATTTCTGCAGGACCTCTTTAAAATCTCAGGAAATGTTAATATAAAAAAATAAATGGATTTTTAATCCAGAAAACATAAACATTTGGCCAAATTAAAACTGATGACAGCCTCCTTCTATGGCCCGCCCGGCCCCAGAACCGTGGCAGAAGGACAGGACCCAACGCTCGGGATCTTCTGGACGAATGAGCAAGTCTCTCCTCTCCTGGTCTGTTCCAGCATTGTGAAATGTTACAGGAGAACAGTAGGTATCAATCATTTTGCCACTAATGATTTTCTATGAAAAATAAAATAAAGACTTTTTTACTGTCTAATTAAATGTAATAAAATCAGCATTGGATCTTTGTAAATTTTACATTGTCGGATTATGTTGTAATAGGAAAATTAATTTTAATTAATTTTTTTTTACAAGTCATTCCCAGAATAATTACAGTCTGTTTTGGGTGAAAATAAAATGTACTTAACCTTAAGCACAATTTACACATAAGAACACCCAGGCTTGTCTTTTATAATGAACCCACATCCTTCAGTGCTGTCTTGGTATCTGATTAGTTCCAGTTAAGGAACTGGCACTCCAAAAACCACGTTTACGTTTAAGGCAGGACAGAAACCACCTTTGCTTGTTCTTGCACTGAGACAGATGTTCCTCAAACTCTAGATAATGGTCTTCAACCCTGCTCCTCAGGGTCCCTACTGTTCTGCGTGTTCTAGGGTTTCATCTGAAGCGAGGACTCTTTAGCCAAAGGGGAAGTGCGTCAGCGTTCGCCATGATAAGTGCTGTCTGAATAGTGCAGTCAGTAAGGAAGGAGGTAGGAAAAGAAGCCATTATTCTCACTCCTGCAGCTAGTTTTGCCTAGGAACCCCACAACATCCCTTACTGGGACTAAGAACCCTTAAGGTATCCCATAATCCTTTGCGTGACATGACAAGCACAAATCAACGAAAATGTCCGAAATGTCCCTGCAGCTACTGCTCTACTAAACATGCTATTTTTTTTTTTTTTTTTTTTTTTTTTACCTTGAACACAGTTTATTGCATCTTCCACCAAAATACTAAAATCTGAGGAGGGGTTCTCTGCAGACTGACAATGGGCATTTCTAACTTGTCTCTGCAGCAGCGCACTGATTGGTAACTATTATTTAATTATCCTGATTGTGCAGTTCTTGACTTTCTGAGACATTATAAACTGGATGATGAAATTTCCAATGATCTTATTCGCCATAGTCCTACAAAGTGGATCTGATAAACAAAATCTCTGCAGGTAGCAGACTGTAATTTGAATGTTTGTTAATGTGATTATTTGCCTGATATTGTGTATTATCATTATGATTTGTGTTGTTTAGTCTTCCTGCCTCGGGGCTACAGATGAAAATGAGCAACTATGCTATAATCTGGCTCATTTACAGTCTGTACAGACGTATAAGACTGTTCATTAATGTGCACTGTTCCGAACAAATAAATTATAAAAAAACAAAAAAACAAAAACTGTATCGGGTAAAGCAGTAAAGTCCCAGATGAGCACTACCTCCTGCAAGTCAGATAGTTCTTATCTGAGTTAGTTTTCAAGGCCAATGGCAGCCTCCTTTCTCTCCTCCTGTGGGGTGAAGTGCTATCAGATATATAATCATTCCTCTTACAGTATTCTTTAAGTTATCCCTGAGAAAAAAAGCATAATAATTTCCTTCAGTAGCAACTGATTCCTGATTCCTAGTTTAAGCTGCACACATCCGCTTGTTCCTGTTTCCCCTGTGATTAGGCAGGATACCCTGAGGCTCAGGATAATCCTCTGCAGACACAACGCCGCTCTGCTGTGGTTTGGGTGTTCTGTCTTTGGGATCAACCAGTTTTTGTCTGAGAGTGTTATTAGGTTTGAAATTTAGCGTTGCTTATAGGAGGAGAACATAGGTTAGCTCAGCCGATGACCTCCAGAGCGGTGGAAGGCTTTGATGCAAAACAGCTGCAGCATCACAGCTAAAGTACACAAAGAAAAATATACAGTTCTTTACTTTGCTTCTTTTTACTGATGCATTAAAAAAATATATCATTTGACGAGAACTTGGACTGTTCAACAACAGACCTTTAAATATTCTACTCTTCACCTGACCCTCATTAAAAATTCAAAGTTTAAGAAAGGAAGTCCAGGAGAACGATAATATATTGCAGTTTTATTAAAATTTTATAATTAGCTTTTACAAGCCATAAAATAATAATCTGTCCAACATAAAATAAGATCCAAATAATAGATTTTATATTTCAAGAACTTCAAATGACTATAAAGGCAAAAAAAGAATAGAGTTGCGTTAATTTCATGGACAGAAGTAACAAATTAAAAGCATGCAGGTACTCTGTGTGGCCCGGAAAGAGTTGGATTTGACTTGAGCTGTAAAACAGAAGAAGCCTGAGATGCTCCTGGTTGCAGAGGGTCATCAGACGTTCTTGGAACAAACAAAAGGCATGCTTGAGGTGCACGGCATGTCATTCCAGTAGTCTCCTGTTTGGTTTTTGGGAAAAAAATTATGCATCATTTCATTGTGTTTCAATCTGCAAATATTCTAATTATGAGCAATGCCAAATTTAACTGCAATATTAGTAATTTCACACCCGTCCAAACTTTTAACATTTTAAAGTCCAACAAGTATGGATTTACCTCCATAGTTGATTTCCAAACAGTGTTGAGTTCCTCTGTAGTTGTCTGGCTGGTTGTTATACCATTTCACAAACTGAAATGATGACCCATCGCTCCACAGCCATGTTTTCTCCTGATAAAATTATCAACAAATATGTTAAACACACAATAACATGTAGAGATCAATTCATCCCTGATTGTTGGACCAGCACCAAACAACGGAGGACTTACAGTGACTGCATCATAGCCTCCGATCCAGGTGTCGCGAGTACTGCCGGTCTCTCTCTTAATCATTTCACTGATGAAGGTGTTTTCATCAGAGCTGTGGATAGAGGCCAGATTTCCTCCAATAGCAATGCAGAATTTCTGAAAGGGAAAAGATCAGATGCTGTTGATTAAAAGAGAAAAAACATTTAAGTCAAGGTTAGGAAAATGTCACATTTAGCAACAGATTCAAACAGATTTAGTGTTTGTAGATTTCATATATAGGTGATCTGGAGAAACAAACCCAGACTGTTTAGTAAGCATGTGGCGAATAAAAGGTTTTCTTTCTTTTATTCATTATAAATCTGATTTAAAATATTGTCAGATTTTTTAAGAAAACCCAAAAGCTGATCAAGTGTAACATCTGTGAAACTTCCCTCATCAGCTTCCAGCCTCTCAGAGCTAAGTGGTGTCTTTAGCATATTTTATTACTTATTGTTTATCTGCTTTCCCTTTTGTTCTTCTTTTTCTTTGCATTGTTTTCCTTTTCAGTATTAACCTTTTTTCAGCCACTAGTTCATCATTCCTCTAAAGTTTTCCTCCCTTATAGTGTTGAAGAGACTTGAATCCTTTCCTGTTTACAAATTTTTTCCAAGTTGGTTTTAATTAATTTTAACAAAAAATCTTGTCAGTTTGAAGAGTTTGAATAAAAATGGTGGAAACTGTTTTTGGGGTTAAAGAAAGTTCCAGTGTGTTTTAACGTATGGATCGGACAGATACCATTTTTTCATGTAAACCTGGGGTGTCCAAAGTGCGGCCCGGGGGCCATTTGTGGCCCCCTGAATAATTTTGCCCACAAGCAGAAGCAGTTGATACAGATGGATATTTATTTATCTTTTAGGGTGAAACATTCAAATTCAACTAACATTTTAAAATAACTTCTTTAGGTACAACACAAACTATTTCTCATTCATCAACCTGGTTTCTTTATTTATATATTTTTTTTTTATTTAAATTAACATCCATCAACTTTTACTTAAAGATAACTTTGTGCTTGATCACATACTCTTTAGTTAATTTGTCTGTTTGTATTATTAATATTAAATGCATAAATGTAAATTTCTATGCAGATGACATTTAGCTGTTATCCAGAAACAACGAATTACTAGTACTAATAGAATTTTTTTAAACCTCTAAGTGGTTGCAGGTTTTTAAAAACAATGATGAAAGTAGAAAAAAAGTTAAAATATTAACTGACTTTACCTGAATCACTTAATGTTTTGCAGCTAATTTTACAATGCAAATGCATCAGAAACAAGATATGTAATTATTTACTATGAGCAGATGACTTATTTATTCTCAGCTGAAATGAATATAATCTATTTTATCGGGACATTAGAAAACCTTCCATTTGGTGTGCTGTGGTGAAGGTTCTGGTAAAAGATCCCAGGGATCATCCTTTTCCTGCCCGGTTTCGCTGCTGTGACTTCCTGTAACTTAATTATTTTCTAAATCTGAACAAACCGAGTCATGAAAGGTTTCAGGTTTGTGGTGCCCAGTTCCTCCTGAAAACAAATCTGAGGTAACAACATCCCGACTGATCCAGACATGAGAAGACAAACAAACTTCAGCTGATTCGGTTCATGAAACTGGTTTTCATATTCAACAGGCACCAGAACAATCTGTATTATTCAGTGAAACAGTGGTAAATTCAGCTGCGTTCAGTACCTCTGCATCGGACCAAGTCCTGGCCTGGTAGTGGAAAATGAAGCAGCGAGAGCCAAACTGTGTCCAACCAGGAGGACAAGGAGGAGAACAGACAGGAGCTGCAACAAAAACCTAGATGTTAGATAAGAAAACATTAAGGAAGTAGTTATCGGTGATAGCAAACTGCAATGACCAGTTAATGCAGTGTCTATAGTTATGTTACTCTTGAATGAGACATGAGGAAAGTTTTCCTTTGTCTGCAGAGCTAAAATGTTTGGGTTTATTTAGGTGAGCATCATCTTTTAGAAAGGATTGTTCAGTTCTCATTTAAGCTTCTGTGCACGTCTCTTCAAGTTATCTTTCTTATAGAATCCATCTTTGATTATAAACTCACTTTTTCTGATATTTTGAATTCTTCAAATTCCCTTCATGAGAATTATCTGATTTGACACTGATACAAAAACTAAAGTTTAGTCGATACTGAAGGTTCTGGGGGAAAGAAACAGAAGTACCAACCTGCGTCCTCGTGGCTGTCACCTAGAGCAGGCGCCTGTGAGCACAGAAACAAACTATTGGAACCAGAAACCAGTTTGAGCTTTCGTCTCATTCTTGTCCTATATTTGGTCCAAAGTTACACATCTTTCTGTCACTTTCACCACATTAATGAGTACATCTCTTGAAAGTGACAAAGTTAGTCAACCTGAAATAATCCCAGTTAACTTTACTCACAGCTTTAACAGTGAAGAGGCTGACGATGGAGCCGAGGAGGAACACCAACTGAAATCCAGACGCCATCTGAGGAAAGACATTAAAGATAAATAAGTGATTCCATCCAGAACATCAGAGGCTGTTTGGTAGCTAAACAGCTTCAGTTTAGCATCGACAGAAAACCGATGTTAAAAATAAACAAGAGACTCTGTTAGACGGTACCTTTGCTGTGTTAGTTCCTGAAACAGGTGATCTTGGTTTGGAGAACGGACCTTATATTGCTCGTCGGAGTGTTTGATTCTGGAATGCTGAACACATGATGACATGCCATGCCATGTTCCAGTAATAGGGAAACATGTTGCTTTTACAGGAACTCCTGTGCTCCTGCCAAGATTTTTTCTAAAGCATTAAACAAACACCTTTATTAATATCTTGAAGTTATTTGTTTAAAGGTGGAAATTGGTTGATTAATGGCTGAACTTTTTACCAACAGCAAGAACGTTCTGTTTGCAGGCTTAATGTTTCAATATTTGTTCTCAGACAGTCCAAATAGCAACATATTAAGTGATTTTATTCTGTTTCTGAACCTTTGTTATACAGGATACATAAGATTATGGAGAATTATTGTTATCTTCACTCTTTAAAAGGATTAAAAGTTGTGTGTTAACTATAAAGTCTGAGGAGGAATATGACATATGAAACATTTGGAAAGAGTGCAGTGAACTTGTTTTTCCTGTTGGATCAGTTAACTCTGACCCAACAAGAAGCAGCATTAATGCAGCCTGACCGTAACCCTGCTGACAGCGGCTCAGTATTCAGGCTGCAGTAAAGAACAACCAGTTCAGTGGGAAAGAAAAACACCTTTTCTCACACATGTAGAAACGAAACTTAATTGTTGTGAATCTGATATCAGATCAGTCTTTCAATGCAGAATAATGAATGGGCCTATTTCATTAGTTAACGAAGGCATCTTTGGTGCAACTTATGAACATTCATCTCCCTGCCTTTGCTTTATCAGTGATAATTATCTGGAATCATGATGTTCTTCATGTCAGGAGGATGTTTGGCTTTAATCTCAGAACACGCTGCTGCTGCAGAGAATATCAGCTTCACTGACCTCTTAACCCCAGAACAGGAATCAGAAGAAAGGAATATTTTATAAAACGTCTCAGCGAGTGTGTGAAAGGTTCTATTTCATTCCTCCTGACCGCCAGAGGGCGGTGCTGAAAGCGCTGAATGTTCCCTTTTTGCACGCACTATTCAAGTAACAATACCAGCGAAGTCACAGATATGACAGATCAGACGACCAATCAGAACCTATATAGTCTGACGTCATCTGAGGCTCTGTTCCATTTTTCTTCTCACGTACGATTCGCTGCATGGCTTGCAGAAATACCATAAACCCATATTCCGTTTTTGGACGCCCTATTGGACGCCCTATTGGACGCCCTATTGCCTGTACACTGTATTTTGGCCTCCTTGGTCTGCAATAGTTTTAATTTCCAGTCCACTCCTTCCTCCGTATCTCCCACACTCACCTACTGATGGACGATCATCAATAGGTGATGGGTTGGGTGGGAGGATCAGAGTCACTGTGAGATCCTTGACCACGGATCAGCCATACTGTCAAGTGGAAAAGGTGAAGAACACAGACACAAGTCTTTTACATCACTGTGAACTTTTCTGGACTAGTTTTCACTCCCCTCTGCCAGCAGCCATCTGTCACCACCCAATCAGCTCAGTCCACTCCTCAGTCACCCGTCTCAGCTCCACCTGCTGCCACCAATTACTGTCAACTCTGCTCACCTGTTCACCTGCCTACATATACCCGTCTCAGTCATTCACTCTCTGCCAGAACGTCTCGTCTTGCCCTCACTTTTGTGCATTTCCAGTGTCTGGGTGCTGCTCGAAGTCTACCTTGTTCCCTGTGAGTTCCAGTTGCTCGCTCAATCCAGGTCAGTCTGGTTCTGCTTGCCTGCCTTACCTGCCACTACTTATCCATCCAGTCTGGTTTTACCTGCCTGCTTTGCCTACCACTACTCATCTTTTCAATAAACTTTTTTTTAAAATGTAACTCTGTTGTCTGGCTGAATATTGGGTTCTTGCGGAGGTTCCTCCATCTTTTCCTCAGTTTTGAAGGACTGGCTGGGGGAGAGGACTGGTTGAAAGGCAAACCAGGAAATGGAACAAACCATCAGGCTGCTGGAAGCAGGGGACTTGATGTTAAAGAATCTACCTCTCTCTCTACTAACAACATAACTGCTAAAACCTCTGTGGTGTTAGGTTGTCGTGTTTTCATAGTTGTGGTGTAGTCAAGATATGTTGGTTTGAATTAGTTATTTATGTTGATGTGTTGTTGTCTTTGTCTCATCTCCCACCCCTCCTCGTTTGTGTAGGCTAGCCTTTGTGTATAAATTCCCCCGTGTGTTCATTGTGGTAGGTCAGTTTTTTCTTGAGATTTGATGTTAGAAGTCTTCCGTGAACAATTTTTGGAAAAATAAATAGAAAATACTTTTTTATATATGCCTTTGTCCTTTTGCCTTACTGGTCGGACCATCACAGTTCTCCTGCATTACGCATAACAGAATATCAGGCCAACTGGCTTTGATATCAGGACAACAGTTGAGAGGAATGATTCGAGCACTGGCATTCTTCTAACAGCAAGCTCTTCACACATTTGGAATAAATGAGTGACAGCTTTTCTTCAAGTATAATAATTTATTGACTGAGACAAATGCACATCCAGAGAACATCACAACATGTTTAACTGAGTTAGCAATATAATCCAATCAACAAATCTTCTCTACTTGGCTGGTCAACTAAAACTACTAAGCAAAATAAATATTAAAGAAACTAAGTTAGATAACCAAAGTTCATCTTAAAAAACATTGAAAGAATGAGGTTAAATTAGCTTTACAACAAGTTAATTTACAACATTTCAATTCAATTCAATTGTATTTATATAGCGCCAATTCATCAAACATGTCATCTCAAGGCACTTTACAAATTAAAATTCAATCATATTATATTATACACAACATTTGGTGTGTGTTCAACCCATTCACAATACAACTCCATGTTAGATAAAACATTACTAGACGAAATGAAATGTCAAAGAATGATTTGCTATATAAAAATAACTAACCTTTAGGACACTTGATTTTTATTAATGTAATTTCACTAGGAAATAATTAAGACCCAAACTGGTAACTTATCATATTGATTCTTATAGCATTAGAAACAGTCTGATTTTATTTCTCTTGCCTGAAATCCCAACAGGATAGAGTTGCACTCATCTCATCATTATTTAAAGATTTACATGTGAGTTGTCAGACAGAACTGAGGCAAGTGACACCTGTAGTGTTTTAGGTGTTGTTCTGGATTGTTTTAAATGTGCGTTAATGTGCTCTCGAACTTATTTAGGTTGGCCGGCCACTCATGGGAAGGTTCATAGCTTCTAATATTTCCATTTTAGTGCAATGGTTCACTTAAGTTTCAGTCTTAGATTTGGCTTAGTGTTGGCAGCCAGTTTCTTTATAAGGGAGTTCTTGCTTCTAAATGTCTTGTAGTATTTGGATGAGTTAAAATATAGCAGTGAAAATCACCTTCCAAAAATACATAAACTGTATTTAATTTGTTTCAAATGGGCCATGTTGCTTCGCATAACCCCCCCCCCCCTCAAAATACATGAAATGAACATTTACAAATGGAATTTTGTTTTTCCAAGGGTTATTATTATCTGATAAAAATGTCTTGGTGATCTCAATCGTGAAAGTTTTATTAAATAGCAAATACAGAAGAAGTCTGTCAGGGGGAAGTTGTTTTACAACACAGGTGAATATTAACAAAAACACGGTTATGATGCAAACACTCATTTTAAACCAGACAATAACTGATGGAAACCAGCCACAGTCTGTTGGAAGATCATGTTTTTATTTGTGCTCCTAATTTAAATGATAGTAAATCCTGATTTACGTGACGTAAATTACGTCTATTGTAAATCTTGATTTACGTCTTCTAGAAGTGACGACATCGAGGTTTGGGATCCTACTGGACACACTTATGGATGTCTGCTGCAGATATAGGCATTGTGATAGTCATTAGCAGATTGACCTGGAATAAGATGTTCATAAAAACACAAAGAAAGAAAATTAGACATCAAATTTGTTTCTTCAGTAACAGCCGAAATGTTAAAGTCCAACAGGTGTCATGATTGGTGAAAACAGAACCAGGTAATTCACTAATTTAGTTTTTCACATACAGCAGCATACAGTGGAATTTTGTCTACCTTTGAAGTTAATCTCCATGCAGTTCTCCACACGATAGTTGTCCGGTTGTCCAGGGCCCCACATGTTGAAGTCATTTTTTGAACCATCGCTCCACAACCAAATACCCTCCTGAGGACATAAAGACAGTTTATATTACTTCTTATACCTCTCTAGCACACTTCAGGTCAATTCAGATTTAATATAATTCATTATGGTACAAAATATGACACTTGTTTTGTTGGAGCGTGAAAGTTGCCCTCACTTTTATTGCATCACACCCTCCAACCCAGGTTCTTCTTTTGTTTCCTGTTTTACAGTAGATAAAACGTCTGATGAAGGCATACTCATCGGCGTTGTGGATAGAAGCCAGATTTCCACCGCGGTAAATGCAATCTCTCTGAAGAGAAAGTTCAGATGCAGATTAACAAAACAATCATGCCAACATGTGCATCAACAGGGTGTGCTCCTATGGCACAGGGCTAGTGAGCCTTGTACGGAGGCCTTTAGCCCTCGACGCGGCTGACCGGGTTCAATTCCAGCCTTAGGCCTTTGCCACATGTCTTCCCCCCTCTCTCTCAAACCCCATTTCCTGTCAGCCTACTTTGTAAAAATAAGCAGAACACAAAGCATCACCTCTGTCAGGGTTCTCTGTGTTGTCCTGCTCTAACTCTACTCCTCAGGTGTGTCTAGTTGGCTGAGGAGGCGTGGCCCACACCTGCAGCTCGTTGCAGGCGGCTTCCTCTGGCTTCTTAAGCAGAGCGCTGACAGATGGAAGACGCCAGAGCCTTAACCAGTCGTGGTACGACGTGGCCTCTGACCCAACTCCTGGAAACCTGCTTGTGTGTTTTTTCGTCTTTCAACTTTGACTAATTTTGGATCTCCCTGTTTTTGTCACAGTTTTTGGTGATTGGATGCACTCACCTGTCTTGACGTCTTGCCCGAAGAACCAGACCTTCAGAATCCTCTCGCTCAGATTTTGCTCCGGCTCACCCCTCATACTCCCTGGATGTTACCCAGCGGGGCCTGAGATTCCCCCTCCCGGATTCTACTGGTTCTTCCCTCACTCTGGTCAATCCATCTGTCACCCACTTCCGAGGAGGCTCGCTCTGGATCCCTCACCAGTTACATCTGCCGCTCTCAGCCAGCTTTTTTAGGCAAAATAAGATTTTTTTTTTTAGCTGCTGTCTATCATCCAATCCCTATCCATTGTGGATAGTTTTTTTTTTTTTTTATTTGCTTCTGGCTGAACAGTGCCTCTATGGCCACTATTACAGTCTTCTCAATAAATGCTTTAAAGAGTGTGCTTTTAACTAAACACTAGGTGGCATTGTTTTTATTTCTACCCTTAAATGGTCACATATAGCTAAAACAAAATGAACAACTAAGAATCAAGAACCACATCAGTGATAAATGAGCTAAAATTGACACCAAGAGAATATAAGCAAGGAAAGAAACAGACATCTGCAGAAATCCAAAAATCCAAACACTTAAGGTTCATGACTCTCTTCTGGTCACAATAAAAGGCCGTTTAAAGTTACTCAAAATAAGAAAAAAATCTTTCTTCAGTTCCAGAGGCTCCCATCCCCAACCCGAGCACAATCAGAGTGATGACCAGTGTTGTATAAAGTACTGAAATCTCAGAGTCAAGTAAAAGTATAGGTACCCGTCCAAAAAATGACTTTGGTAAAAGTCCAAGTCACTGATTGAAATGCTAATTGAGTTAAAGTCTTAAAGTATCTGAAATGTCTTGTACTTAAGTCTGAAAATTACTGTAAAAATAGATGTACTCAAGTAATGAAATAAAAAGTATAAGTAAAATAAGGCAAATGCAGTTTGACATTTTTCATATTTTGGTAAAATTTGAAGGTCAAATTCACTTAAAATAATATAAACAAAGTGCAGGAGAAATTTAGACCAAGTTTAGACAAAAAAATACAACCTTTTTGTAAGCTTTGTTTTCCTTCTATAAGTAAGGTCAGTGCTATGCACTTTAAAATTGTTCACAACCAAGTGCAGACAAAATTTAGACCAGGGGGTGTTTACTAAAACATGGTTTAGTGATAAACCAGGTCTAGTTAACCTACAGGAAGTGGTAAACCTGCTAATAGATACACCAGTAATGTTATCAGTAGGTGGGGTCAAAACATTTGCGTTTCTCTCTCTCTCACTCTCGCTTTTTTTGTAATGAGTAAACCAAACATTGAAAATTTATTGGAGTAAAAGTATGCAATTAAGTTAGGAAATATAGTGAAGTAAAAGTGAAATTTATCAAAAAATGTTGTACTCGAGGAAAGTATAAAGTACTCCAAAATATACTTAAGTACAGTAGTGAAGTATTTTTACTTCGTTACTATACAAGACTGGTGATGACAAGAATGGAAGTCATCCTTGAAAGAAAACAAATTTGTTTGCTGGTCGAAAAACATTTGAATCAAAACACTCAGTCATGCAGCACTAACATATAATTACATACATTTTAAAAGTATAGTTATCTAAACAGTTTGAAATATGGCCAAATGTCTCCTTAAGTGGCCTAACAGTATTAGTCTTTGAGCAGGTTCTGTGGGTAAAGTCCTGTTTCAATATGTTTTACAGCCAATGTATATGTACAATCAAAACTAAATTCACATTTGTTTTACTCTAATGGAAAAACATTCATATTTTACCTTGTTCTGACAACAAATCAAAGCTTCAGCAGTCACTGGCATCCAGTGACTTTTGCATGGACGCTTCATAATGGAACACCAAGTTTAGCTAAGATTTTAGGATGAGTCTCTGACTCACTGATGACAGCTCATCAGTTAACAATAAACAATGTAAGCAATGAAATAAGATTAAATGAGGACGTAGGACAACCCCTGATACCTTTTTTGTGACCTGATTTTTTTTAGTTCAGGTTCTCTCTGAGACTCAGATAAAGTAATCAGAGCGCCAAGAGTTCATGAATCCTGTTTATTCTGATTTGGTTCTTCTCAGTTTAATGTTTCTCTTTTTGAGAAAAAAAAAGTCTTAGTATGACTTTAAATCGTTGGTTATGTTTTAAAAGAATACACTGACACTGAAGAAATGTACAAATCTTGACTTCCTTTATGTTTTTCTTGTGACACATTTGTTTGGCACAGAATATCTAATTCCTAACCAGAGAGCTGCTATAAACCTTTTTTGCCTTTAGAAAGCCTGGATCAGGGCAGGATGTGTCAACTGAAAAAAAAATTCTTTGACATACATTGTTAATGCATTTATGCCTATGAGTGTCTTCAAAAGGAGGCTGAACAGGTTGTACTTTGCCATGTCTTTTATTCAGGACAATGCTTCTGCATATGTTTGGTTTTGTGATTATGGATTCAGATGTATCTAATGGTAAAGGCCTTTATTTGCAAATATCCTTATTGTAATGTTGTTCTGATGATGATGTGATTTTTTTTGGCAAACACAGATCTCCTGTGTTGGCCCCTCCTGGGCGCCCTGCTTTGGGGGCCCCTTTGGGGGTCTGGGGTTATGGGTCCCCCGGCGCCTACCTCGGTGCTCGGGGGAGGCGGCTCTTTGGTTCTTCACATCCACTATTGAGCATTTTTCTTTTGGATAAATTTTACATACACAAGTGCACTCTCACAAACACCTACAGGTGCTGGGTTCCAGGTACTCAGTGTTCACTTCTATACAGAATGCCCATCATTTCTTTATTTAAATATGTATATTCTCTCTGCTATCACATTATACATGTTAGTTTAAATAATACATATAATTTAGCAATAATATCAAGGTGTTACGTAATTGTATCTGTTATACTATATCTGTTGGTTGTGCTGTTCTTTTTAGATCTCTCTTTGCAGGTGATGAAGCAGACTGAAGCCGTTTTTTCACTCTCTCCCTTTTATCTCCTCTTTCTTTCACCTCTTTTCTTTTTTTTTCTATTCTTGTTCATCCTTTACTCTTCTACTTTCCCATTGTCCACATAAAGTAATTACCTCCTGCATGAATCACAATAAAGCTATTTACATGCATGAATCAAGCAGAGCACTATGTCAAAAGCTGACTGCTCCACTTGTGAAAGCAAAATCTGTCGAGCTCTATTTGGCATTAAGACAACAATTCTTATTGCCACATTGGTAGACAGGACACTGGGGGAAAAAAGAAAATGGAAAAATGGACCGGTCTAACTTGGCTAAAGAGGTTCTTGTCTTGTGGTATATTTCACTCAGTGTGGTTCTGCTGCATAAACTTCAGCTACCAAATGATGCAGCTTAGCTGTGTGCAATGATGTTAATAGTGGAAACCCAAAAACATCTGGCCGAGTTACGTTCTGTATGAAAGCACTGTAAAGTTAAAAAGTGTAGAAAGCACTGTGATTTGATCACAATGCGCGCGTGGAATTGATGCTAATCATTTCTGTCACAGTTTGTGTTTTGTTTAGTTTTGTTTTTGGACTTTTTGAGATTTTTTATTTGTAGCCTGTCACTTCTCAGCCACCAGCCACTACTCAATCAGTTCTGTCCACCTCCAGCCAACACCTTTCTCTAAGATCAGTTTCACCTGTTGCCGCTAATTAGTTTTCAACTCCGGTCACCTGTTCACCTACTTACTTATACCCGCCTCAGCCCACTCTTCTCTGCCAGATCATTACGAACCTCTGGTGAGTCCTATCCAGCGTTTTTCTGTCTGCCTGCCCGCCTGCCTGTGATTTTGATTTTTCTGTCTCCTGATTTCCGAGCCTGCTGAACCTGATTGCCTGCCTGATTACCTGACCTGTTTCTGTCCCCTGACCCTGCCTTTGGATTCTGATTTGGATTATCACTGGACCCCGGATCACCTGGCTCTGACTCTACGGACTCTGGTTATCCCCCTGATCATCCTGTCTGCCTCTGCCTTCCTGATTCTTACCCACTGCCTGCCTTCCAATAAGCATTCTTAAACGCTACCTGTTGTCTGGATGAGTTTTGGGACCTCTGATTCTGTTCGTTACAATTTCAGTCTGTGCTTCACTGATAAACAACCATGATTGCAGGTGTACGACTGCCCTGAGGTGATGCCTTTTATCAGTCCACCTGGCACTGTTGTGGCCTTCAGGAGCCAAGTCTACTTGTCCTTTGCTGCTCTTGAATGCTGTGTGTTACAGGCCTTCGGTTGTTCTCACCACTCACCTCCAGGTGATACACTCACTGATGTGCGTCCACTCAACACAAACACACTAACTTCTGCGCGCACACGCAGACACACACTTATGGTAGAAGGTCAAACAAAGACAAGTTGCTATAACAGCAATGTGGCGTGCCAAGCACCACAGCTAGGATTCCCTCTTGACAGATCCCTTTTCATAGCAAAACTCCCCTGGCAACTAGGTGCTCTATATGGTATGCCTGAAATGATTTGGCAGGGCGTCTGAGAAAAAAACACACAGGCTTGGAGATGCAATGCTATGCATAGTTGTAAAAATAAAAAGGGACATAATAGCCATCTAAAAAGGCTTTGTTGCTAACAATTTTCCGCTGAATTTTTGAAAGGGTTGGTCAGTCGAGATTTTTCTTCTACAGACCACACTATTAGCATATGACTCAACAGATGATCAGTGGAACAAATGCCCGGACTCTTTCTGTGCTAAAATCTGTTTCCTTTTCTCTGTAATGTGTTCTGGATCTGCTCCACTTCACAGTATGGCCAACCCGTGGTCAATAATCTCCCATTTGCTCCACCCGGCCGACCTATCAACAGGACACACTGGGAGATAGGGAGGAAGCAGTAGACTGGAGATTGTTGGGACATACTTTCTTTCTTATTTTCTTTCAACAAGACATTTTGTAGCTTTTTCCCTTTTCCTCTTTCACCCAGACATGTTCATACACACAGAAATAAATTAGTTCATGTAAATTAATGAGGCATGGACCAACATTGACAGACCTTTCTAAAATCTGCAGGTTCTGCAGAGAGCTTCTTTATCTTCACAGTAAACATGCCTGGATTTCATGCTGGAAGCGTGCTTCTACGGCAGATAAAACCTTTAACACACTCAATGAGATGTTTTTTTTTTTTTTTAAATGCTCCCTTTACAGATTTTAAAAGCTGACTACTTCTGATTCCTGTTCTGGGGTTAAGAGGTCAGTGAAGCTGATATTCTCTGCAGCAGCAGCTTGTTCTGAGATTAAAGCCAAACATCCTCCTGACATGAAGAACATCATGATTCCAGATAATTATCACTGATAAAGCAAAGGCAGTGAGATAAATGTTCATAAATTGCATCAAGGATGCCTTCATTAACTAATGAAACAGGCCTGTTCATTATTCTGCATTGAAAGACTGATCTGATATCAGATTCACAACAATTAAGTTGTGTTTCTACATGTGTGAGAAAAGGTGTTTTTCTTTCCCACTGAACTGGTTGTTCTTCTGCAGCCGGAATACTGAGCCGCTCTCAGCAGGGTTACGGTCAGGCTGCATTAAAGCTGCTTCTTGTTGGGTCAGAGTTAACTGATCCAACAGGAAAAACAAGTTCACTGCACTCTTTCCAAATGTTTCATATGTCATATTCCTCCTCAGACTTTATAGTGAAAACACAACTTTTAATCCTTTTAAAGAGTGAAGATAACAATAATTCTCCATAATCTTATGTACCTGTATGACAAAGGTTCAGAAACAGATTAATATAACTTAATATGTTGGTATTTGGACTGTCTGAGAACAAATAAGGAAACATTAAGCCTGCAAACAGAACGTTCTTGCTGTTGGTGCAAAGTTCAGCCATTAATCAACCAACTTCCACCTTTAAACAAATAACTTCAAGATATTAATAAAGGTGTTTGTTTAATGCTTTAGAAAAAATCTTGGCAGGAGCGCAGGAGTTCCTGTAAAAGCAACATGTTTCCCTATTACTGGAACATGGCATGGCATGTCATCATGTGTTCAGCATTCCAGAATCAAACACCCCGACGAGCAATATAAGGTCCGTTCTCCAAACCAAGATCACCTGTTTCAGGAACTAACACAGCAAAGGTAACGTCTAACAGAGTCTCTTGTTTATTTTTAACATCGGTTTTCTGTCTATGCTTAACTGAAGCTGTTTAGCTGCCAAACAGCCTCTGATGTTCTGGATGGAATCTCTTATTTATCTTTAATGTCTTTCCTCAGATGGCGTCTGGATTTCAGTTGGTGTTCCTCCTCGGCTCCATCGTCGGCCTCTTGACTGTTAAAGCTGTGAGTAAAGTTAACTGGGATTATTTCAGGTTGACTAACTTTGTCACTTTAAGAGCCGTACTCATTAATGTGGTGAAAGTGACAGAAAGATGTGTAACTTTGGACCAAATATAGGACAAGAATGAGACGAAAGCTCAAACTGGTTTTTGGTTCCAATAGTTTGTTTCTGTGCTCACAGGCGCCTGCTCTAGGTGACAGCCACGAGGACGCAGGTTGGTACTTCTGTTTCTTTCCCCCAGAACCTTCAGTATCGACTAAACTTTAGTTTTTGTATCAGTGTGAAATCAGATAATTCTCATGAAGGGAATTTGAAAAATTCAAAGCCACAGATGCTAATTTACATCTGGCTCACAATATTAAATACATTCTTCAGAAAATGCTAAATATTCAAAATCAGGGAAAATGCTCAATACAAGAAGAGCTCTAACTCAAGATTTATTAAAGAACAGAAGAAATACAGGGGGAAAATATCAGAAAACTTGAGTTTCTAATGAAAGATGGATTCTATAAGAAAGATAACTTGAAGAGACGTGCACAGAAGCTTAAATGAGAACTGAACAAACCTTTCTAAAAGATGATGCTCATCTAAAATAAACCCAAACATTTTAGCTCTGCAGACAAAGGAAAACATTCCCTCACATCTCATTCAAGAGTAACATAACTATAGACACTATAGACTTAACTGGTCATTGCAGTTTGCTATCACTGATTTCCATTTCCTTAATATTTTCTTATCTAACATCTTGGTTTTTGTTGCAGCTCCTGACTGTCCACCTCGTTGTCCTTCTGGTTGGACACAGTTTGGCTCTCGCTGCTTCATTTTCTACTACCAGTCCAGGACTTGGTCCGATGCAGAGGTACTGAATAGTTAGCTCATTACTGGAGTAAGACGATCACTGCAAGTACTGTTTAATGCCACAGCTGAAATAATGCAGATTGTTGTGGTGCATATTGAGCAGTTTCATGAACTGAATCAGCAATTGTTTGGGTGAATTATAAAGCTGTCACATGAACTCTTTGTACTGGACTGCCCTGCCTGCTGTCCTGATATGTACTGAGCAGAGAATGTGTGAAGAGTTTTAAAAATGTATCATCTGACCAAAACCCTTCAGATACACTTTCAGGAAGAACAGGGCAAAACAAACCTGAAACATATTACGGCTCGCTTTGTTCAGTTTCAGAACATCTGTCAAAGGTTGTAATTGAGACAGGGACAATAGAAAGCAACAAAAGCTTTGTGGTTTGGCATCCAGGTTAAACTCATCAGCTGCTGCCATGTTTATGTCTCAAGTTCATTCAAGGCTAAACTGAGCCAGAAAACCTGATTTTCAAGCTGGACCAGATGTTGCTCTTAAAAGGTTTAAAAGATATCTGGCTATTTTTGCCAGATATCTGGCTATATGTCGACACGGCCAACAACCAAAATTGTGACAGTTCAGCAAAATGTTGAATAATCCAGGCTTTTACCACTTTAAATCAGGTGTGTGGATTAATTAGAGAATGAACTGAAACAAGTATTATAAGTGTTGCAATATGACATTTCACATTTTTTAAATACCATAAAGACATTAATACACTGGAAAAAAATGTATCAAACATGAAACCCTGAAGAACTCCAAAATGAATTCTGTGTGAGAAACAGTGTCACAATCCTAAGGTGTTTGGTTATTTATTAGTTATTAAATTCCTGGGATTGTGCTTCTTTCAGTTAGTGTTTGGTTTGTGTGTTTCACGCCCTTCTAGTTTTCCACCCTAGTCAGCTTTCTAGCTGCATGTATTTCTGTTGATTATCTTAAACCTGTTTCTTATCAAGATTGATTATTGCCCAGCATGTTTAAGTTCCTGGTTTCTGTTCAGTCTTTGCTGGATCCTTAGTTAATCCTAGTCAACCTGTTAGTTTCTACGGTCTGTAACTTGACTAGAAGGGTTCTGTTCATTAAAGTTTCTTACGTAGTTGGTCCTCGACAACCACAAATCATGACAAAAAGTCTGTTTTGTCCTTTAAAAATCTTTAAAAAACCAGAAATCTGTCAGATAAATATAGCTTATCACAACCTGAATGTTTGTGCAATCCTAATATCGTGTTTCACCATCTATGAACCAAAAAGGAAAGCTATCATGTAAACGCAGATCTCACATTTAAAATTACTTTTTCAATCTCTAAGGGCAAAAGGACTTCCTCCTTTTTTTTTTTTTTTTACCAACACTGCTTCCATGTTCTGATGAGTTTCTTTTTACTTTACTGACACTCCTGGAACTGAAAGGTCTTTGGTTTAAAAAAATGTCTGGATTTGTTCCAAAAGATTTAATGCTGGGAGGAATGGGAGGAATGCACAAATGAACAAAAAGCATTTAAAGAAAAGAATGAACTGAAGAAGACGGCAGCAGCACAGATCAGCACAAGAGCTGGGAACAGATAAACACGAGAAACATAAAATTCAACAGAAGTGAAAAGAAACTCTTCAAGCCAAACTGGGCAGTAGTGTACTAAAACGTATGGAGGAAATGATGATGTTCTCCTAACTGATTTCTATTTTGTCTTTTCACTTTTAACATCTAATCTTTTCCCTTCCAGAAATTCTGCATTTCTATTGGAGGAAATCTGGCCTCTATCCACAGCTCTGATGAAAACACCTTCATCAGTGAAATGATTAAGAGAGTGACAGGCAGTACTCGCGACACCTGGATCGGAGGCTATGATGCAGTCACTGTAAGTCTTTCGTTGTTTGGTGCTGGTCCAACAATCAGGGATGAATTGTTCCTCATTGTAGTGCTATCTCTACATGGTATTGTGTGTTTAACGTATTTGTTGATCATTGTCATCAGGAGAAAACATGGCTGTGGAGTGATGGGTCATCATTTGAGTTTGTGAACTGGTATACAAACCAACCAGACAACTCTGGAGGAAATCAACACTGTATGGAAATAAACTATGGAGGTAAACCAATATTTATTGGACTTTAAAATGTTTATTGTTTAAATTTTGGACTGAAATAAATGGATGGAGTTCCTATTTCCTCTGATGCATTGTTTATGATTAGAATAGTTACATAATGAAACTGTTACAGTAAAATGACACCTCATTTTTTTTTCTCCATAAACCACACAGGAAGCTACTGGAATGACATGCCGTGCACCTCAGGCATGCCTTTTGTTTGTTCCAAGAACGTCTGATGATCCTCTGCAACCAGGAGCATCCCAGGCTTCGTTTGTTTTACAGCTCAAGTCATATCCAACTCTTTCAGAGTCCATATACTTTAGATTTGATTTCTGATTGTTTTTTTTAATTTGATTTGATTCTTCCATTCATTATATTAACTGAGGTTAAACTTTGCTTTCAGATCACACACAATCTTGAAATGTAATAATTTTTGTTTTAAGTTGTCAGATGATTAAACAAAAATGTGTTAACATTTTTTTTTTACATTATATTAAGCAAACATTAAAATTTCAAATCTTAATTCTTTGTGTGAACCTTTGTCTGAGCCTGTCTTTGTGTTGTTTTGTACATCAATATAATGTTTTTTAGTTGTGTTTCACAAAGTGGTCTCAATCCATGCACATAAATTGGGTCTCATGTACCTCCATCCAGATATCAATGAACCTGTTTATTTATTCATATTAAATTTCCTAACTAGATATTAAGAAATTAAAGAGCTAATTAAGTAATTAGAAAAGAAAAATCCTCAGCAAGCAGGAGTCCTCTTTCTCAACCATTCCCATCACATGATGCAGAGTCTTTCTGTTAGGACTGCCGTTCCCTTCATCTGTTAATTTTCAATTCCCACTTTCACTTGAAGGAAATACAGTCTAGGCCAGGGTAACACAGAGACACACAGAACAAACAATCATGGACATATATGTACCTAAGGGCAATTTAGAGTTACCAATTGATGCATTCATGGAGAGAACATGTAAACTCCTCACAGAGAGATTTTTAAAACGTGTGTGTTCAGGGCAGGCTTACAATGGTTATCCTCGGATGATTGTTTATATACAGCGACAGTGTCAAAATTAATGATTGATCCAAGCAATTGATCAAAAAATAAAAAACACCCAATAATCCTGATTGATAAATTCCTGATATGTACTTTGTTCAATTCTGTAGCTGATGGAAACAATGTCAAATTGCCTCTGCCTCTGTCAGTCTGCTCCACTGATGCAATACTGCCCTCTGCAGCCACCTTAGAGAATTGCATGTGATTTAAACCACTACTGAGAATGATTATGCTGAATGACACATTCATGGTTATATTTTTTTAAAACGATGCTTTACGCATTAAAATTTGCGTCAGCACTTTTTCATATTCAACATCATCGATTATGTGGACTAATCTTTGCAGCCCTGGTTATAACAATCTGTTGGGAAATTATTTCCATAATGATTTTTAGAGAGTTTTAGTCCTTCACTCCAAAATATTCTGGTTTTAGGTGTGTTCACTAATGAGTCTTTGTGTAGAACTAATGCAAAAATAATGGCACTACAGGGAATTTGCTTTCAACCTAAATCCTACTCCATAATAAAACTGAATGAGTGACTTTCCTGATTTTTCCTGGTTTTGCATTAATCTGTTAATCCACCCAAGTGCAAGACATTAGAATTTACAAAGACTCCTGGATAGGTGGTGAAACATTTTCAGAGAAACTGAAAGTCCGCTTGTCTCCCATTCAAGCCTGTTTGCTGTTGCAATGACCCAGGCAACTGAGAATTTGGACAGGCATTAATCTGTCACTTTCTCCAGATCTTTTGCCAACTTTGATGCATATGTTTTATAAAAGAGCGGAGAAATTTCAAGTGTCAGCTTCTGACTGACATAAATAG